>NC_057810.1:626969950-627077829 GCF_018294505.1 Triticum aestivum | reverse complement strand
GTCGCCGCCGCTCGCCATAACCACGGCCACCAGGCCTCCCTCGCTCCCCCGACTAGCCCAGAGGCTCCGCCTCGACCCCCTCTTTCCTCTCCACCGAGCCACGAGGCCCCGGACGCGCTGCAACGCCGCCACCATCGTCGTTTCCGTCGCCGGCCACCGAAGCTCACCGCTGTCGATTCGCCGCCTCCGACGCCTCCCCGAGCTCCCCGAGGCCACCGTCGCAACCCCTGTGAGCTCCGCCACCGTTTCCCCCTCTTTCCCTCTTCGTTTGGTTGTCGTAGCCGTCGCCCCCTTGATGACCGAAACCCGCCGCCGTCTGTGATCGCTGCCGACGTGCCTCCGGCCACCTAGTGGCCCGGCTGTCGTGCTCAGCCTCCTCCCCGCGCTGCCTGGAACACGTAGGTGCCTCGCACGAGCCTCCCCGGCCACCGTAGCGTCGACCCCGAGCTCGCCCGAGCTCCGGCGACCGCCACGGTCGATGCCGGTGACGACTCCGGCCATCTTAGGCCCAGCCGCTGCCACTACTCGACGCGGACGAGTGCCTGCGTCATGTAGACGCCCTCCGCCGGCCATTTGGTCGCCGGAGGAGGGAAACCGCACCCCTCCGCTATCTCTGGCTCCGCCGGCGATGAGCCGCGGGTCAACTCCGGCGAGTTGACCCAGGTTTGACCTTCCCCGTGTGTCACTGACGTGTGGGCCACCCCCCCTGACATTTTAGTTAGTATTAGTTTAACACTAATTAACCTAGGTTAGTTAGCTGATTAGTCGCCGACCAGTGGGCCCCGGCCCCACAAACAGTTTAGTTAGAATTAACTTAAGGCTAATTAACTTGGTTAATTAGTTGTGTCACTGACCAGTGGACCCCACTGGTCAGGTTTGACCTGAATCTGCCCCGTTGACCTGATGACGTCAAGGTGATGTCATGCTGACGCATTAAATGATTTTCTGGATTTAAAATAAATCAGAAAATCCAGAAAATTGTATAAACTTCTAAAATTCATAGAAAATTAACCGTAACTCCAAATTAAATAATTTATATATGAAAAATTATCAGAAAAATTCAAGGAATCCATCTGTACCATTTTCATGCATGTTAGAACAACTTATAGCTGCTGTTTAGCACAAATCAATTAAATGACATTTGAATAATCACATATGGAGTTTGAATTTGAATCTTGTATTCAAACCAACTTCATTTAATCTGTTGCTAGTTGCATTAGCTCAAAACACATTCATTTTGCCATGTCATGATCATGCATCATATTGTGCATTGCATTGATTGTGTTCCCTTCTGTGTTGCCGGTATTTGTCCCCTCTCGATAGACGTGATACCGATGATGTGATCGTTGACACTGATGAAGACTCAATGTTATCTTCAGAAGTGCCAGGCAAGCAAAACCCCCTTGTTCATTCCGATACAATCCTACTCTCTCGCTCCTGCTCTCTTTTACTGCATTAGGACAACAACGATTCATCTGTTACTTGCTGCGGTAGCTGAACCCCTTTATCCTTTGCATGACCTGTCATTGCCACAGTAAATAGATGAAACCCACTAGCATGAGTAGGAGTTGTTTGAGCCCTGATGTGCCTACTCATTCATGCTTGTTTGTCATGCCTGTTACTGCTTAGAGTTGAGTCAGGTCTGATTCATCGGGGATGAATCAGAGGCGTGTGAACATGTCCTACTATGGGTGAACTAAGTGTGTGAACACGATTTGGTAAAGGTAGCGGTGAGAGGCCATGTAGGAGTACATGGTGGGTTGTCTCATTGCAGCCGTCCTCAGGAACTGAGTTCTGTGTTTGTGATCCATGATCAGTTACTTCCACACATTGGGCTCCGGGCGCTCCAAGCTCTCTCGACTTATTAACCAACTTGATCTCTCTCCAGGAGTTGCAACTAGTTTCTGGTGTTTGTAGGTAGTGTTAGTAGTCTACCAAGTGGCACCCGGTACAGGTGGGCTTGGGACAGACTAGGCACAGTGGCACGGTGTACCAAGTGGCACCCGGTTGGTGGGCTTGGGAACCCTGCTCACATCGTTTGGGGCCGTAAGCGACACCCCGGCCGGATCTCCTTGCGGATGGAACCTAAATAGGCGATAAACCTGGACTAGAGACTTGTTGGGTTAGTCAGGTCGTGGCCGACTCCCTCGCCCGGCTTCCGCTTGAAGATTGCCGAGGTACATGACGTGTACAGGGCGGTAAGTGGCGAGAGCGTGTGTGAAGAAGTACACCCCTGCAGGGTTATCATTATCTATTCGAATAGCCGGATTCCTCGGATATGGAAACGTGGACCCCTTCTATCAGTTCATAGACAAGTGAAAGTGGATACTCTAAAACACGCAAGATAAGCGTGAGTGCTATGGATGGCGTTCTCGTAGGGAGACGGGAGCGGATCCATAGTGGTGTATTGGTTGGTGAATATGTGGACTCGTGTGCGCCACCTCAAAAGAGTTACTTGCAGTCGTAGTTCAGGATAGCCACCGAGTCAAAGCTGGCTTGCTGCAGTTAAACTCCACCACCCCCTTGTTGATAATGATGCATATGTAGATAGATCTGATGTAAGTCTTGCTGGGTACATTTGTACTCACGTTTGCCTATTTATGTTTTTGCAGAGAGACTTCAGTCTCGCTAGTAGTTCCACGTGGACTTCGACGTTTAGCTTGTTACCTCAGCTACGATCTTGTGCCCTCGGCAGGATCTGGTAGATAGTCAGGCTTCTCAGCCTTTTTCATTTATAGATGTCTGTACTCAGACATGATAGCTTCCGCTTGTGCTTTGATTTGTATGCTCTGAGTGTTGGGTCATGAGACCCATGTTTGTAATATCTCGCTCCTCGGAGCCTATTGAATAATTACTTGAGTTGTAGAGTCATGTTGTGATGCCATGTTGTATCTGCACATATCGAGCATATTGTGTGTATGTTGTTGAAATGCTTGGTATGTGTGGGATCTGACTATCTAGTTGTTTATCCTTAGTAGCCTCTCTTACCGGGAAATGTCTCCTAATGCTTCCACTGAGCCATGGTAGCTTGCTACTACTCCGAAACACTTAGGCTGGCTGGCATGTGTCCTTCTTCGTTCCTGTGTCTCTCCCTTCGGGGAAATGTCTCGCGATGAATACCAGAGTCCTGTTAGCCCGCTACAGCCCGGTTCACCGGAGTCCTGCTAGCCCAGTGCTACAGCCTGGATTCACTCGCTGATGACCGACACATTCGATGTTGGGTCATGGATGCCTGTCCCTGTAAGTTTGTGCCACTTTGGGTTTACGACTAGCCATGTCAGCCCGGGCTCCTTATCATATGGATGCTAGCGACACTATCATATACGTGTGACAAAAGACGCAAACGGTCCCGGGCAAAGGTAAGGCGACACCCATGGGAATACCGTGCGTGAGGCCGCAAAGTGATATGGGGTGTTACATGCTAGATCAATGTGGCATTGAGTCGGGGTCCTGACAGCGTTGGTATCAGAGCTTGACTGCCTGTAGGATTACCAAGCCAAACTGGTCGGAGTTGAGTCTAGAAATGCTTTAGTTACATAAGGGAATTGATTGTGGGATGGAACGTAAGGCTCTTTTTACTCCTTATATCTCATGCCTTCTGATCTGAGTCATCTTATCTTTCCTGCGGGGTTAAGAAACTAGGCTATCTCTTCTTCTATTAGGATCACGTGTTACTAATCCGTAGACTTATAAGATTGTTGATTCAAGCCCCAGTTCAGTTCCTACTATCTTCCGTATGTTAATTGTTGATCTCGAAACCTTGATATTGTGCTTCTGAGTGGTTATGCCACCATTTTTGTGAATGTCTCAAATCTTTTCTGAGCATTTACAGCCGTTATGCTGTCCGAGTCGTCTCAGGTCTCTAAACAGTCTGATGCACTTGCAAATTCCTTCCTCCCGTTTCAATGTTCCTTTGGGCTAGATTAACCACACTAATCAGTGAGTTGAGGTACTCTGTTGCCTTAACATTTATGTTGGAGTTACTATTATGACCCTAGGTATTTAGGGGATCATCTAGTAATCTAGCTATGAGTTGTGTCCCAGTGTGATGACTCTGGCTTTATCCCCGAAAGCATCCCGTGATGCTACTTAGTAGTAGGTATTCTATTCCTGGGTTCTTGAACCCGAGATTCATTCTACTTACTTCATGTTGTTAGTAATTGCTAGCGCCTTTAGGATATTAGTAACCTTTGCGATAGTCCTCAAGGTCTGTGGTATATCCTTCTTCCAAATACCATGAACCACTTACGGCAAAAGTTTGTTGGATCAAAAGATCACAACAGGAGTGCTCTCGATGGGTTCTCCATTCATAATTGTGACTCTGCCAGTTCTACCTTTCCGCATGGATTGTCCAGAAGAAATATGTTGAACTCGTTCGACATGCTAATCTATGCAATCACAACTCGGAAAATCATATGTTCCTTTGAGTTGTCCCTCTTTAGTTGTTTTCTGGCCCTCGTCTATCAATTGATAGTCAGGAGTAATTGTGCATTCGTGTTATCAATGCTTATTACTCTTGTGGTCCGTCAAGCCATTCTGTCCTGAATGACTTGGAGAAACAAACTCCAGTACCTCATCCATATTTAGGATTGGGTCAAAGTAGTTGTGTTCCGCAGATCAAGTTACAATCCAGCTTCTGGTCTGCTCTACCCTGAAGTATTACCATCTTTATATCAAGAATTTCATGAGAATTGCACCACCTTTTGTGAATTCTTGACATAGTGATACTTCTCGCCATCCTTTTCCATTCCTCGGTTCCGTGTTGTTGCAGCCGGAGTGCCGACAAGTGAATCATGATGTGTGAACTCAATACTCCTAGCAACCCCATTGCTTGGTAGTTAAAGGACAATAATTTCATTCTTAGTGTGTTGGTTATTGAATCATCATTCTAAGATTGATCGTGCTACCTAGTCCTTATTTTGGTGCACCCTTCGATTGATGAGTTAGGATCTTGTCAAGTTCTCACCCATTTGATCATATCGTCTTGCCCTCAAAAGCGAGATTGTTCCCGAGCTTAGTAACATATCGGTGGTTCGTGATTTCCGAAGATCTTCTCGGAAGTATTACCAGGTTGTCACCTGACCGCTATGTTGAGCTCGTGATCAAGTTGGTTTCTTGTGAACCACCTTCTCTCCAAGAATCGGTGTCAGATATCCCTGAGCTAGTTGGTTAAGCTAAAAGACAACTTGGAGGGTTGGAAGATAAAAGCTTGCCTGACTTAGTTCGTTCCAAAGGGATATTCTTGTGTAGTGTGTGTTGAAGAAAGATGATATCTTCATCGATTGGTCCCTGTGATCAGTTGCTGGACCTATTGCCTTATCAATCCTTTGATTTGAGTGTGGGCTATCGTCAAATCAAGTCAGAACCAACGATGTTCGTAATGTTGTCTTACTCGTGGTTGATCCCTCGAGCATACACCATTATATCTTTTGGGTCTGACCAATGCTATCACTTGTTCACTTAACTATGGAATTCCTTTTAAAAGGAAACCCAGATGAATTGTTGTTGTGCCCATTGACAACATCCTTGTCTTCTCCATAATTTTGCTGAACATTAAGTTAGTGTTGGAAACTTTTGAAAGCATTTTCTTCATGCTAGCTCATGAAGTACTTGTTTGATGGAAGGAGTGACTTCTTTTGATTCACGTGCATTTTGATGTAAGTTGCCGTCGTGAATTCGAGAAAGTTTGTTTTTGCTCTTTTGGAATCATCCCAAGTCGGTCATGCACGTGCGAAGAATTCTGTGGTCTGTTAGACTGATCATCCTCATTCCATATGTATATCCTAGCACACCAAGCCACTGATTGACTTGTTCAAGGAAAAGAAGTCTATGCTTGGGATCTAATCCATGGACTTGCGTAAAGACTTCGATATCCTCGATGATGGCTCCCAACCAGAACTTGGTAGTGTTTTATTGTAAGACTACCATGTGGGCATGCTTGTCTGGAACAACGTGTTCACATGTTTGTAGCAGAACCAGCTCATGTTTTGGAGCTTGCTATCGTAGTTCATTTCCTGAGAATCTCGCAACATCATCTCGTCAATTTGTGTTGCAAACTTTCATTTTTCTTCCTAGACTCGATGAGCCTGGAATATCCTGACACCAACCAGATCTGAGTCTCAGGCAGATATGATGGTTGGAATATTTCCCAAGAACTATAATATTGGTCCCTCGATAACCGGTAAAGTGGATGTCGTGGCCAACACACCCAGCCGGAAGACCTATTATTGTAGTATCTTGTTGAGGAAGTTGGCCACCTCCCCATGAGGATTTCGTAGGAATTACCTCCGTAACTGTTCCTTATGGATTCTATTGCTCCCGAAGTCCGACCTTTACTTGATGTTCTAGTTATCAAACCATATCTATGAATGGGATACACTAGCACGTCAAGGAGAACATTAGAAGCGGAGTGCTAAATGTCTCTCGGTCGATCATCCAGATTTTGTTCCTTAGCCTCGCTAAGGTGAAATCTGAGAAGGTGTTATCTTCCTTTGCATCTGCATCATCCATCATTAGCCATCATGGTAGTATGTTGTGTTGTCAGCATCCTTGACACGGATGTTGGTAAAACCTTGATGAATATGGAAATGCTCAAGTTCTTGAGAGCACGCACAAGCGTTAGGTGTTATCTTCGGTACTAACTGGGGTTCCTCTCCGTTTCCTCGGCAATGCTATGATCTTTTCAAATAGTGAATACACTCTCTGTTGTTGGGTTCTTCCCCAGTTACCAGAATCATTCCCAGCATTTGCATTTCGTTCCTAGCTTGCACCGCCAATGTGCCATTCTACCATGGGTCTCTTCCATCTCCGGTGATAAGCAAATTCATCCATTACGTTGTCTTCAACAAGGTAATCCACATCATCCAAGTCCGAGTATGCCATTCTACCGACCCCCACCAATCGATTGCTGTGATTTGCCTTAGGCTGATATAGAGAGTCTCAATGATCTCTATATCAAAGGTAATTCTTTTTGCCACTTAAGATAATAATCTACGAATCACCCTCCTCCAGGATGTTTCGTCGTGGTATCATGGCAACTCAACTCCTCGCTACGTTGACAATCGTTTACCACCTTCTTAGGTGTGGAATTGTTTGACTACCTAGTGAACCCTCGTCACCTGCTCCACTCCATCCCTTTAGAGGTATGCTTCGTCTCTCAGCTCGAGAAATGTTGCTATGTCACATTCTGGGAGTTAATCCTGAGTTGTTCGACCTTCGAGAAGACCGATCCTTCCAGAGTTTTCCTTTCCTCTTCTTGTCATGACTAGCTGGAGTTCTCAGAGCAAGACGACAAGACAAAGATGGTGTTCAAATCAACGTTCATTTGAAGTGCAACCTGGATCATGAAGATTGTACTAGTTTGCGTTTCCCCTTCATCCTACCCTACGCTTGAATCTCGAGACGAGATTCTTGTTTAGTGGGGGTGAGTTGTCACATCCCTAGCTCCTGGTAATGCTCTAGGCTAGCTTCATGTGTGCATCATGTTTAAATTCTGAAATTTGAACTGAGGAATTTTGGAAGCCTCAAAAACTTAAATAAAAGAGGGGCAAAAATCCTAGAAATCTCATTCATTGTTCCAAAATGTTCTTCTTAAATGTTTGATAATTTTTGGCAAGGGTTCTGGTCCCAACCAAAATATTGAACATTTTTAAGGATTTATTTTTGGGACTTTGAATTTAATTCATTAGCTATTTGAATTTGAATTATATTCATATAATTAGAATATAATTTCAAATATCCCTGAATTATTTTGTGAGCTTTTGGAAAAGTCCATCTAGCAAAATAAAAATATTCAGAGGAGCTTTGGCATTGTTTGAATTATTATTTTTAATTCAAAACAGTGGCAAAAGAATTAAATAAAAGAAAAACAGAACAGAATTAAATAAAAAGAACAGAAACTTACCTGGACCTACCTGTCCAGCCCAGCCGGCCCAGCTCCCCCACCTGGCCGGCCCAGCCCACCTCCACCCCCCTGTCGCCTTCCTCCTCTGCCAGGAGGACGGGCACGCGCCCGGCGCGCGCGGCCACGCGCCCCGGCCACCTCCTCCCTGCCTGGCTGCCTCCTCCTCCCCTGGTTCCTCCCGCGACGCCATGCAGCCCCCGACCCCCTCTCCCTTCTCCTCTCTCTCCCGCGTCCTCATCCTCTCCCCGGAACACTCTCCCCCCCTCCTCTGTTCTCCTCACCGAGCGGAGCCGTCGCCGCCGCTCGCCATAACCACGGCCACCGGGCCTCCCTCGCTCCCCCGACTAGCCCAGAGGCTCCGCCTCGACCCCCTCTTTCCTCTCCACCGAGCCACGAGGCCCCGGACGTGCTGCAATGCCGCCACCATCGTCGTTTCCGTCGCCGGCCACCGAAGCTCACCGCTGTCGATTCGCCGCCTCCGACGCCTCCTCGAGCTCCCTGAGGCCACCGTCGCAACCCCTGTGAGCTCCGCCACCGTTTCCCCCTCTTTCCCTCTTTGTTTGGTTGTCGTAGCCGTCGCCCCCTTGATGACCGAAACCCGCCGCCGTCTGTGATCGCTGCAGACGTGCCTCCGGCCACCTAGTGGCCCGGCTGTCGTGCTCAGCCTCCTCCCCGCGCTGCCTGGAACACGTAGGTGCCTCGCACGAGCCTCCCCGGCCACCGTAGCGTCGACCCCGAGCTCGCCCGAGCTCCGGCGACCGCCACGGTCGATGCCGGTGACGACTCCGGCCATCTTAGGCCCAGCCGCTGCCACTACTCGACGCGGACGAGTGCCTGCGTCACGTAGACGCCCTCCGCCGGCCATTTGGTCGCCGGAGGAGGGAAACCGCACCCCTTCGCCGTCTCTGGCTCCGCCGGCGACGAGCCGCGGGTCAACCCCGGCGAGTTGACCCAGGTTTGACCTTCCCCATGTGTCACTGACGTGTGGGCCACCCCCCTGACATTTTAGTTAGTATTAGTTTAACACTAATTAACCTAGGTTAGTTAGCTGATTAGTCGCTGACCAGTGGGCCCCGGCCCCACAAACAGTTTAGTTAGAATTAACTTAAGGCTAATTAACTTGGTTAATTAGTTGTGTCACTGACCAGTGGACCCCACTGGTCAGGTTTGACCTGAACCTGCCCTGTTGACCTGATGACGTCAAGGTGATGTCATGCTGACGCATTAAATGATTTTCTGGATTTAAAATAAATCAGAAAATTCCAGAAAATTGTATAAACTTCTAAAAATCATAGAAATTCAACCGTAACTCCAAATTAAATAATTTATATATGAAAAATTATCAGGGAAATTCAAGGAATCCATCTGTACCATTTTCATGCATGTTAGAACAACTTATAGCTGCTGTTTAGCACAAATCATATAAAGGGCATTTAAATATCCACATATGGAGTTTGAATTTGAATCTTGGATTCAAACCAACTTCATTTAATTTGGTTTTAGTTGCATTAGCTCAAAACACATTCATTTTGCCATGTCATGATCATGCATCATATTGTGCATTGCATTGATTGTGTTCCTTTCTGTGTTGCCGGTATTTGTCCCCTCTCGATAGACGTGATACCGATGATGTGATCGTTGACACTGATGAAGACTCAATGTTATCTTCAGAAGTGCCAGGCAAGCAAAACCCCCTTGTTCATTCCGATACAATCCTACTCTCTCGCTCCTGCTCTCTTTTACTGCATTAGGACAACATCGATTCATCTGTTACTTGCTGCGGTAGCTGAACCCCTTTATCCTTTGCATGACCTGTCATTGCCACAGTAATTAGATGAAACCCACTAGCATGAGTAGGAGTTGTTTGAGCCCTGATGTGCCTACTCATTCATGCTTGTTTGTCATGCCTGCTACTGCTTAGAGTTGAGTCAGGTCTGATTCATCGGGGATGAATCAGAGGCGTGTGAACATGTCCTACTATGGGTGAACTAAGTGTGTGAACACGATTTGGTAAAGGTAGCGGTGAGAGGCCATGTAGGAGTACATGGTGGGTTGTCTCATTGCAGCCGTCCTCAGGAACTGAGTTCTGTGTTTGTGATCCATGATCAGTTACTACCACACATTGGGCTCCGGGCGCTCCAAGCTCTCTCGACTTATTAACCAACTTGATCTCTGTCCAGGAGTTGCAACTAGTTTCTGGTGTTTGTAGGTAGTGTTAGTAGTCTACCAAGTGGCACCCGGTACAGGTGGGCTTGGGACAGACTAGGCACAGTGGCACGGTGTACCAAGTGGCACCCGGTTGGTGGGCTTGGGAACCCTGCTCACATCGTTTGGGGCCGTAAGCGACACCCCGGCCGGATCTCCTTGCGGATGGAACCTAAATAGGCGATAAACCTGGACTAGAGACTTGTTCGGTTAGTCAGGTCGTGGCCGACTCCCTCGCCCGGCTTCCGCTTGAAGGTTGCCGAGGTACATGACGTGTACAGGGCGGTAAGTGGCGAGAGCGTGTGTGAAGAAGTACACCCCTGCAGGGTTATCATTATCTATTCGAATAGCCGGATTCCTCGGATATGGAAACGTGGACCCCTTATATCAGTTCATAGGCAAGTGAAAGTGGATACTCTAAAACACGCAAGATAAGCGTGAGTGCTATGGATGGCGTTCTCGTAGGGAGACGGGAGCGGATCCATAGTGGTGTATTGGTTGGTGAATATGTGGACTCGTGTGCGCCACCTCAAAAGAGTTACTTGCAGTCGTAGTTCAGGATAGCCACCGAGTCAAAGCTGGCTTGCTGCAGTTAAACTCCTCCACCCCCTTGTTGATAATGATGCATATGTAGATAGATCTGATGTAAGTCTTGCTGGGTACATTTGTACTCACGTTGCTTAATTTATGTTTTTGCAGAGAGACTTCAGTCTCGCTAGTAGTTCCACGTGGACTTCGACGTTTAGCTTGTTACCTCAGCTACGATCTTGTGCCCTCGGCAGGATCTGGTAGATAGTCAGGCTTCTCAGCCTTTTTCATTTATAGATGTCTGTACTCAGACATGATAGCTTCCGCTTGTGCTTTGATTTGTACGCTCTCGCTCCTCGGAGCCTATTGAATAATTACTTGAGTGGTAGAGTCATGTTGTGATGCCATGTTGTATCTGCACATATCGAGCATATTGTGTGTATGTTGTTGAAATGCTTGGTATGTGTGGGATCTGACTATCTAGTTGTTTATCCTTAGTAGCCTCTCTTACCGGGAAATGTCTCCTAATGTTTCCACTGAGCCATGGTAGCTTGCTACTGCTCCGGAACACTTAGGCTGGCCGGCATGTGTCCTTCTTCATTCCTGTGTCTGTCCCTTCGGGGAAATGTCTCGCGATGAATACCGGAGTCCTGTTAGCCCGCTACAGCCCGGTTCACCGGAGTCCTGCTAGCCTAGTGCTACAGCCTGGATTCACTCGCTGATGACCGACACGTTCGATGTTGGGTCATGGATGCCTGTCCCTGTAAGTTTGTGCCACTTTGGGTTTACGACTAGCCATGTCAGCCCGGGCTCCTTATCATATGGATGCTAGCGACACTATCATATACGTGTGCCAAAAGACGCAAACAGTCCCGGGCAAAGGTAAGGCGACACCCGTGGGAATACCGTGCGTGAGGCCGCAAAGTGATATGGGGTGTTACATGCTAGATCAATGTGGCATTGAGTCGGGGTCCTGACAGATACCTTTGGACCCGGAGCACCCGGAGAGGCACGCTATCATAGGTGCAAACCTAGACAGCAAATAGGAAGGCAAGCTCGTCGATTTCCTCCGTGAGAATCGAGACATCTTCGCATGGTCCCCTAAAGACATGACAGGTGTACCCACGGAATTCGCCGAGCACAAGTTACATGTCCGATCTGATGTGAAGCCCGTCAGGCAGCCCTTGCGCCGCCTGTCAGAAGAGAAAAGAAGAGTTGTTGGAGAAGAGATAGCCCGACTCCTAGCGGCCGGCTTCATTATGGAGGTGTTCTTTCCAGAATGGCTGGCGAACCCGGTCCTAGTGTTGAAGAAGAACAAGCAGTGGCGGATGCGTATCGACTACACCAGCCTCAACAAAGCTTGCCCCAAAGATCTATTTGCTCTGCCAAGAATTGACCAGGTGATAGACCCCACAGCCGAATGCGAGCTGTTGAGCTTCTTAGATGCATATTCAGGATATCACCAGATCAAGCTGAACCCGGCAGACAGACTGAAGACTGCCTTCATCATGCCGTTTGGAGCCTTCTGCTACCTGACTATGACGTTCGGCTTGAGGAATGCTGGTGCCACCTTTCAGCGTTGCATGTAGAAGTGTCTCCTCAAGCAACTCGGCAGAAATGCCCACGTCTACGTGGATGATGTGGTGGTGAAGACGGAAAAGCGTGGAACATTGTTGGAAGATCTCCAAGAAACCTTTGAGAATCTACGTCGATTCCAGATCAAGCTCAATCGAGAGAAGTGCGTCTTTGGAGTACCAGCCGGCCAACTCCTTGGCTTCCTGGTCTCTGAACGCGGCATAGAGTGCAACCCTATAAAGATCAAAGCCATCAAGAGGATGGAAGTCCCCCACCGACTGTTAGATGTGCAGAAGTTCACCGGCTGCTTGGCGTCCATCAGCCGATTCATCAGTTGGCTGGGCGAGAAGGCTCTCCCTTTGTACCAACTGATGAAGAATAACACCTTTTTTGAGTGGAACCACAAGGCGCACGAAGCATTTCTCCAGTTGAAGAAGATGTTGACTACTCCCCCTGTGCTGGCGGCTCCAACTCCCAAAGAGTCTATGCTCCTATACATTGTCGCCACCAGCCGGGTAGTCAGCACAGTTATCGTAGTCGAACGCAAGGAGGAAGGCAAGGCGCTCCCTGTCCAGAGACTGGTATATTACCTGAGCGAGGTACTGTCGACCTCCAAGCAGAACTACCCCCACTACCAGAAGATGTGCTACGGCGTGCATTTCGCCACCAAGAAGTTGAAGCCTTACTTTCAAGAACATCCAATCACTGTGGTTTGCACCGCCCCACTGGCCAAGATCATCGGAAGCCGTGATGCCTCAGGCCGAGTAGCCAAGTGGGCCATAGATTTGGCTCCCTACACCATCTACTACCAGCCCCGCACCGCCATCAAGTCACAAGCACTGGCCGACTTCCTTGTCGACTGGGCCGAGACCCAGTACCTGCCGCCAGCACCCGACTCCACCCATTGGCGGATGCATTTCGATGGCTCCAAGATGCGCACCGGCTTGGGAGCCGGCGTCGTCCTCACCTCCCCCAAAGGCGGAAAGCTCAAATACGCACTGCAGATCCACTTCGCCGCCTCCAACAATGTTGCCGAATACGAGGCACTCGTTCACGGGCTCCGGCTTGCCAAAGAACTCGGCATCCGCCAGACCCTGTGCTACGGCGATTCCGATTTGGTGGTCCAGCAGTCATCTGGCGACTGGGACGCCAAAGATGCAAACATGGCGAGATACCGCTTCCTGGTGCAGCAACTCAGCGGATATTTCGAGGGGTGTGAATTCCTTCATGTTCCAAGAAATGACAACGACCAAGCAGACGCCCTGGCACGAGTCGGCTCCACCCGACAAGCAATACCATCCGGCGTCGCCCTTCAGCACCTCCTCAAGCCGCCTATCAAGCCTTCGCCAGAATCAGACTCCATTTTTGTGCCAGCTCCCCCCAAAGAAGTCGGATACGACTCAAGAGCACCAGCAGACGGCACAAGAATCCTTACAGACGGCTCCAAAAATACCGCAGTTGAAGCCGGCCTGGGGACTTCAGAACCCGGCCCGGGGACTGCGACGGTCAGCCCGAGGACTTCAGAACTCGGCGCGGGGACTCTAGAACTCGGCTCGGGGACTGCACCAATCCAGCAAGCGGCCGCGGATCCCAGCCCGACGCCTCCCAGCCCAGCCGCCCTTGTCCAAGTCGCAATAGTGGCAATCGAAGAAATAGCAGCACCCTCATGGGCCCAGCCCATCCTCAAGTTCCTAGTAAACAGAGAGCTGCCAGCTGATGAAATCCTGGCTCGGCAAGTGCAGCGCCGAGCGGCAGCCTATACCATAGTGAACAGAGAGCTGGTCAGGCGCAGTGTCACTGGTGTCTACCAATGCTGTGTCGAGGCAGAACAAGGCCAAGCAATTCTGAGAGACATTCATGAAGGCGAGTGTGGCCACCATGCGGCTTCAAGGGCACTCGTCGCCAAAGCCTTCTGACACGGTTTCTTCTGGCCGACTGCCCTGGAAGAGGCCAAGGAATTAGTCCAAAACTGCAAAGGGTGCCAGATGTTCCATTCCAAGCCACTCCAGCCGGCTTCCGTGCTCAAGACCATTCCCATCGCCTGGCCCTTTGCGGTTTGGGGCTTGGACATGGTAGGACCATTCAAGATGGCACGAGGCGGCCTAACTCACCTACTTGTCGCGGTGGACAAGTTCACCAAGTGGATAGAGGCCAAACCCATCAAGAAGTTGAATGGTCCGACTGCAGTAACCTTCATCGCCGACATTACGACTCGGTACGGTATACCACACAGCATCGTCACCGACAATGGCACAAATTTTGCCAAAGGAGCCTTGGCCCGTTTCTGCACAACACAGGGCATCCGACTGGACTTAGCGTCCGTCGCCCATCCGTAGTCAAACGGCCAAGTGGTGCAAGCAAACGGCCTCATCCTATCCGGCATCAAGCCCCGCCTAGTCGAACCACTGGAGCGTTCGGCCGGTTGTTGGCTTGAGGAGCTGCCAGCCGTCCTCTGGAGTCTGCGCACGACTCCAAACAAGTCAACCGGCTTCACGCCTTTCTTCCTCATCTACGGTTCTGAAGCCGTCATCCCGACGGACATAGAATTCGACTCCCCGCGAGTCACCATGTACACCGAGGAGGAAGCAGAAGAAGCACGTCAGGACGGTGTCGATCTGTTGGAAGAGGGTCGGCTATTGGCACTCAGTCGGTCCGGCATCTACCAGCAGAGCCTGCACCGATACTACAACAGGAAGGTCAGGCCAAGATCTTTCCAAGAGGGCGACCTTGTGCTCCGACTGATCCAGCGGTCAGCCGGACAGCACAAGCTGTCGGCACCTTGGGAAGGCCCCTTCATTGTCAGTAAAGTGTTGGGTAACGACTCCTACTACCTGATTGACGCTCAGAAGCCCCGAGCACGCAAGAGAGACGACTCCAGCAAAGAGTCAGAACAGCCATGGAATGCAAACCTCCTTCGAAGATTTTACAGTTGATTCAGTATGTATCACGCTACCCCTTTGTATTAAAGTACTGAGACTTCGGGCCCCCCGAGACGAGCTCGGGGACTGCCCCTTTTGATTATCTGTATGATAAGAATTATGCCTTTGAGTATGCTACTTCTTGCTATGCCGCTTGGCGCCGGGTTCGACTAGTCGGCCCGGGGACTCGCCGTCTGGCGCTATGAAATGTTTCCTGAAGTCGGACAAGTAGTGTGCCGCGCCTAAGCCGTCTCCTGCCAGAAGCCACAGCTCGCAGAGCGATTGTTTGGTAGGAAGGAGTAAGGATGAATGGGCGTCCACACGAAAAATGGCTAAGGACCTAAAACATTAACATAGCCTAAGCCGGCTTTGAGCCCCTTTTCACAAGCCGACTCACGAGTATTCGGCTTGCCGCTTTCTATCCACCTTGTTAAATAAACTCCAATGAAAGGCAAGTACTTGCCTTCCCCAAAGTAGCCAGGCATTTGGTCCAGCGGCAGTCCGTAGAGCAGTCGTCCGGCTGACAAAGTGGCAACTAGGGGAAGGCGGCAAAGGAAAAAGCCAAACAAGCAATGAGCAAGGAAAGATAGAACTCGGATTAATATTTACATAAGCATAGGCCCATTGGTCGAATCTTCAGGCACAAGTTCAAAATACACCCCGAGGGTGGAATTGTGCAAATTAACAAGTTCCTTCAAGACTTTCAAGAGCATATAAAATAAAGCCAGAAGGCAGCCTAGGGAGTGGCAGACGGGTTCGGAGGGTCGAAGGAGACGGCGGTGTCAGGCGCCGGGGGGGTCGGCTGGGTAGTCTCGGCTTGATCGCCGCCAGCGGCAGTCGGCCCGATCGGACGCGGCTCGTTGCTAGAGGAGCGGTCGAGCTGAGGCTGGTCGCCTGCTCCGCCTTCTGGCGCCTCCATCTCGCCTTCGTCCTCCGCCTCGCCTTCTTCCTCGGTGCTGGAGTCAATCACCTCCGCCGAGTCCTCGCCATATTCAGGGTTCATCCCGAACCACTCTGGCGGCACCTCCTCGCCGCCTTCAGCCCGCTCGGGGACGAAGACACTGGTGTCCGTGTAGTCAGCGATGGCCGCCGCACGCTCGACAAGGGCGCCCTCCACGGCCTCCAGCTCGGCCTGGGCCTCTGACCGAAACGCGGCCAGACAGTCCAGGTCCAGCCTCGGATACCACGCCTTGACGAATTCCAAGGCCCGGCGCGCTCCAGCGCGGGCCGAGGAACCCTTCCAGGCCTCAAGACGGCCGGCTGCGACCTCCAGCCAGTCGGCAGTCCGGCTGGCGGTGCGCAGAGCCGGCATGTCTGGCTACAGGGCGGCAACCACCTGGGCGCCGGCACGCTGAAGCCGGCGCATCAGCCGATGGGCAGGACGAAGACGGGCCTCGATGCTCAGAAGCTGCTCATCGACGGTCAGGGGAGCGTTGGCGGCAATCACCTCGCTGCTTGCCCTTCGCGCCTCACGATCAGCCTCGATGGCCAGAGGGACTGCCTGCGAGTGGCCAGGGAAGAAGTCTGCCAAGAAAAAAAAGAAGCAAGTCAAAAAAAACAGAAGTCAGCCTGACACATAGTTGGAAACTCAAAGAAAGAAACTCACCATCGACGATGTCCTCGATCTCATGGAAGCCGGAGGTCAGCATCGCCTCCTTGTCGGTCCAGGAGGAGCGTTCGCTCTCGAACTCGGCCAGAAGAGCAGCCTCCTTCTTCTCGGCCTCGTCCTGCGTTTTCTTGAGCAGTTCCTTCTGCTCGGCTAGCTGCGCAGCAAGCAGATCGCGCTTCGCAACAAGCTTGCTGCACTCCTCCCCCTTGACGCGCAGGGCGGTGTTAACTTCACCCAGCTGCTCCTGGAGAGTGGTGTTAGCCCCTGAAGAACGAAAGAAAGAGACGAATAAGTCGTCGGCAAAGAAGATTGCCGGGAAGATCCGGCCCGACTGCTCAGCAGTCGGCCCAAATCTCGGGGACTACAGCCCGTGGGTGCGCCAGCGCGCCCCCGCAAAAAAGAAGAACAAGGAAGGAGACGTGGAAGTCGTCAAGAAAGAAGATCGCCGGGAAGATCCGGCCCGACTACTCAGTAGTCGGCCCGAATCTCGGGGACTACAGCCCGCGGGTGCGCCAGCGCGCCCCCGCGAAGAAGAAGAAAAAAAAGAGAACTTACTCTGGCTTTCCATCAAGTCGGTAGTCCGCTTGGTCAATTCCTCAACATTGCGGTTGAAGGCAGTGGTGCGGAGGTTGTGATACTCCTGCAAACAAAGATTTCAGAAAAAAATAAGTACTTGGAACTCGCTAGAGGGAGTTCCGAGCCGCCTAATCAACAGCCGGCCCGAAACTCGGGGACTACACCTAGTGGGTGTGCCAGCGCGCCCCCACAGAGAAGAGCAAGAAAGACAAGAATCAAAGAGGAAAACATACCCGGACGGCCGCTCGCGATGCTAGATGCGCCTTGGTGCAGATCTGGAGGGCGTCGCCTTCAGCTTGCAGCTTCGCTTGGACATCCAGAAGCGCCTGGTTCAGCGGGCCCGTGCCGCCTCCGTGCACCCACCCAGTGGGCGCGGCGCTCGTCGCCTCGGCATCTGGGATGGCCGAGCTGGCGGCACCGACCTCCAGGGGCCGTGGCGCCGAAGTCGCCTTCTCGAGGTGGCGGCGCACTGGCGAGGCAACCTGAAGAAGTAGCCTCGCATCATCCTCAGTCGGCGGCACTGGCGGGCCTGCCGGCTGTTTGCCGTGGGCCCTCCCAGACGGCGGTGGAGGCGGAGGCGGCGGCACAAGCGTGTCTGACATGGAGGCCTCGCCGCTCTCCTTCTCCACGATGGGGTTCTTGGTGCTGGCTTCCCCGGTCTGCCCCGTGAATTCTGGAGGCGGCGGTGCGGAGGATAGTGGGGCGACAAGCAACGCCGATCGGCAACGTGCAGCCTCCTCAGCTCGTCGTCTCGCCGCAAGGGTGGCTTCAGCATCCTCCAGCTTCTTCTGGGCGAAGGCAGCCGCCTTCTCGGTCTCCGCCCTCTCCAGGCGGTCGGCCTCCTCCTCGTCGCGCTTCTCCCGCGCGTTTTGCTCCATCGCCTCTCGGAGGTCGGCAGCGGGGTCAACCCGCCGAGTATTGGCGGACGTCTCTGCCGACCCCGTGACGGAGGGGACGACGACTCTCTCAAGGGAAAGGGGGGCCCTGAAGAAAAAAGGGGAGGAGTGTAAAATAAGAACTCGGACAAGATTCACCGGAGAAAAGTAAAGACAAAAGCAAAAAAAACTTACGCAGAGACTAGCGGTGGCCTTCTCAGTTCCCTACGGAAGCGGTTGGCCTTCGCGGCCGCCTCCTCCCGCTTGGTCGCGGCGGCCGCCCCCTTGAACTTCTTTAACTTGCCGCCGGGCGCACTCGGCCCGGCGTGGCGCCTCTTCGCGCCGCCTTGGCCAGCCAGGCCAGCGGAGGGACCCGTGCCCGAGGGGCCGACCCTTAGCTGATGGCGCGGGATGACTTCCCCTTCGGCGTCGTCCTCGGGCCAGTCGGCGAAGGTGGCCGAGAGCCTGAGGCTGCTTCCCGCTCCTCCTCCTCCGCCTTCGGCGTCGGCTTCCATCACTGCCGCCCCCAAGTCGGGGTCGTCGACATCGCTCTCCACGCGGTCGGGGACGAACTCGCGGGGCAGCCTTGTGACACCGGCTGCAGGCTGCATGAGGGGGTTCTAGCTCAGAAGAAACCAATGAAAATCAGAAGTCGGATTCGGCTACAAAGAAGACAAAACAATAAGAAGATGCGACTTACCACTGGAGGGGGGTTGGCGCGCGAGTACGGCTCCTTGCCGAACTGCCAGTCCTCCCCGAACTCGCAGTTCGCGATATGGTTCACCATGTTTGCCACCTCCGCGCGGGGCATCTCCTTGGTGCTCATCCGACTCGGGTCTCGGTGGCCGCTCATCTGACAGATCAGGTGAGGCCGGCCTTGGAGCGGGAGGACTCAGCGCGCCACGAAGGGGCCAGCAAGTCGGCCCCGACGAGGCCCTCCGACTGCGTCAAGACTCGGAGTCGCGCTACGGCAGCGGCTCCGGCGGGAGTCAGTGTCTTGACTCGATGAGACCAGCTGGGGAGCCTCCCAGCTGGGGCGCCGGCTTCGTAAGGCGGCAGATTAACCCAGTCGCCGTCGGGGGCGAGGTTCTTAACGTAGAAGTACGAGCGCTGCCACATCTTCACCGACTTGATCAGCGAGATGGAAGGGAAGGGGTTGTCGGCCGTCGATCGCCGCATTGCGATGAAGGCGCCGCACTGAGCCGGCACGCCGGCGACGTGCGTGCCGAGCTTAGATGAGAAGAATTCTCCCAACAGCTTGATGGTGGGGAGAACGCCGAGGAAACCTTCGCACATAGTGGCGAAGGCGAACAGCAGCACCACCGTATTCGGGGTGAGGTGGTGCGGCTGGAGGCCATGAAACTCCAAGAAGGAGCAGAAGAAGCCTCTCGCCGGCAGTCCCAGGACGCACATGAGGTGCGAGCGGAAGATGACCCGCTCGCCCTCCTCCGGCGCCAGTGATATCTCCCTCGCCGGTGCGGTGCGGGCTCGCACGAGGTGTACGCAGGGGAGGCGGCGCGTCTTGCAGAGGAACTCAATGAGGTCGTCGTCGACCACCGAGCCGTCCCACGCGCCGGAACGCACGGCCGGAGCCACGGCAACGGAGGAAGAGCTCATCGCTGGCTGGTGCGGTGTGGTTCTGCTCGCCGGCGGCAAGAAGAAGGAAAGAGGAGGCAAGAGGAGACGGGGATCAGGGAGATGGGCGCGCGTGCTTTGCCGCTCCACTCCCCCCTCCTACTTATATCCTTGGAGGCTGAGAAGCTGAGGGGGCGGGCGTGGGATTACCTGCGCTCAGAGCCCCACGCCGCCCCACGATTTACCCCACGAAGTTACTACGCGCAGTAACGACGTGAGAAGCCCAACCGTTCTCACAGCCGCAGCAGATCCATTCACGTGCCGAGGCGCGGTAGTGGCAGGCCCCGCCTGATGGCCCGTCCCGTCGGGCGCGTGGGCAAGCAGACTGTCCCCGCCGCGTGGCGCCGCGCGATAGGACCGCGGCGGGCGGCAGCTGGGAAGCGTATCAGGCACGCCGCCTGGTCTCCCGCCATGACTTTCGAGCTCTTTATAGAAGCAACACGGCCCTCTACGAAACCGACTTCGAATAGTCAGCCCAGAAGTAGACGGCAGGCAAAGCCCGGATTCCACCACCGAAAGAATGAAACTGTTGAGGCCCCACAGCGTGTCACTCTTGGAGCCTCACCAGCTTCGGGGACTACTGTTGGACTAATGCGCCATGGGTAGGCTAACCCGAGCCCCAGAACCTTTCAAGACATCGGGGCAGGCCGCGCCCCTCAAAGCCGAGTCTCAGATGGCGACTCCCAGATGAGCCGAGTCTCAGATGGCGACTCCCAGATAAACCGAGTCTCAGATGGCGACTCCCAGATAAGCCGAGTGTCAGGACCCCGACTCAATGCCACATCGATCTAGCATGTAACACCTCATATCACTTTGCGGCCTCACGCACGGTAATCCCACGGGTGTCGCCTTACTTTTGCCCGGGACCGTTTGCGCCTTTTGGCACACGTATATGATAGTGTCGCTAGCATCCATATGATAAGGAGCCCGGGCTGACATGGCTAGTCGTAAACCCAAAGCGGCACAGACTTACAGGGACAGGCATCCATGACCCAGCATCGAACGTGTCGGTCATCAGCGAGTGAATCCAGGCTGTAGCACTGGGCTAGCAGGACTCCGGTGAACCGGGCTGTAGCGGGCTAACAGGACTCCGGTATTCATCGCGTGACATTTCCCCGAAGGGACAGACACAGGAACGAAGAAGGACACATGCCGGCCAGCCTAAGTGTTCCGGAGCAGTAGCAAGCTACCATGGCTCAGTGGAACACTAGGAGACATTTCCCGGTAAGAGAGGCTACTAAAGATAACAACTAGATGGTCAGATCCCACACATACCAAGCATTTCAATAACATACACACAATATGCTCGATATGTGCAATACAACCTGGCATCACAAAATGACTCTACGACTCAAGTAGTTTATTCAATAGGCTCCGAGGAGCGAGATATTACAAACATGGGTCTCACGACCGAACAATCAGAGCATACAAGTCAAAGCACAAGCGGAAGCTATCATGTCTGAGTACAGACATCTATAAATGAAAAAGGCTGAGAAGCCTGACTATCTACCAAATCCTGCCGAGGCACAAGATCGTAGCTGAGGTTACAAGCTAAACGTCGAAGACCACGCGGAAATACTAGTGAGACTGAAGTCTCTCTGCAAAAACATAAAATGGGCAAACGTGAGTACAAATGTACCCAGCAAGACTTACATCACAGCTATCTACATATGCATCATTATCAACAAAGGGGATGGTGGAGTTTGACTGCAGCAAGCCAGCTTTGACTCGGTGGCTATCCTGAACTACGACTGCAAGTAACTCTTTTGAGGTGGCGCACACGAGTCCACATATTCACCATATCAATACACCACTATGGAATCGCTCCCGTCTCCCTACGAGAACGCCATCCATAGCACTCACGCTTATCTTGCGTATTTTAGAGTATCCACTTTCACTTGTCTATGAACTGATATAAGCAACCCAGAGGTCCTTTTCCATGGACACGGCTATTCGAATAGATTAGGTTAACCCTGCAGGGGTGTACTTCTTCACACACGCTCTCACCACTTACCGCCGTTTACACGACATGTACTCGGCAACCTTCAAGCGGAAGCCCAACGTGGGTGTCGGCCACGGCCTACCTAAACACTCAAGTCTCTAGTCCAGGTTTATCGCCTATTCGGGTTCCATCCATGAGGAGATCCGGCCGGAGTTTCGCTCACAGCCCCAAACGATGTGAACAGGGTTCCCGAGACACCAAACGGGCGCCCGGTACACCGTGCCACGTGCCTACCGCATCACAGCCCACCCCTACGGTCAGCGCTGCGCACGGCCTCCAGCATACTACAAACACCAGAAACTACTTGCAACTCCTGGACAGAGGACAAGGGTGATTAAGAAGCCGAGAGGGTCCATTGGTTTCGGGCCCAATGCGTGGTAGTAGCTGAATCATGGATCACAAACACAGAACTCAGTTCCTGAGGACGGCTGCAATGAGACAACCCACCATGTACTCCTACATGGCCTCTCACCGCTACCTTTACCAAATCGTGTTCACACACTTAGCTCACACACAGTAGGACATGTTCACACACCTCTGATTCATCCCCGATGAATCAGACCTGACTCAACTCTAAGCAGTAGCAGGCATGACAAACAAGCATGAATGAGTAGGCACATCAGGGCTCAAACAACTCCTACTCATGCTAGTGGGTTTCATCTAATTACTGTGGAATGACAGGTCATGCAGAGGATAAAGGGTTCAGCTACCGCAGCAAGTAACAAGTATGTCGTTGTTGTCCTAATGCAGTAAAAGAGAGCAGGAGCGAGAGAGTAGGATTGTATCGGAATGGACAAGGGGGTTTTGCTTGCCTGGCACTTCTGAAGATAACATTGAGTCTTCATCAGTGTCAACGATCACATCGTCGGTACACGTCTATCGAGAGGGGACAATTACCGGCAACACAGGAAAAACACAATCAATGCAATGCACAATATGATGCATGATCATGACATGGCAAAATGAATGTGTTTTGAGCTAATGCAACTAGCAACAGATTAAATGAAGTTGGTTTGAATACAAGATTCAAATTCAAACTCCATATGTGATTATTCAAATGCCATTCACTTCATTTGTCCTAAACAGTAGTGATAAGTTGTTCTAACATGCATGAAAATGGTACAGATGGATTCCTTGAATTTTTCTGATAATTTTTCATATATAAATTATTTAATTTGGAGTTACGGTTAATTTTCTATGATTTATTGAAGTTTAGGGCATTTTCTGAAATTTCTGAATAATAATAAATCCAGAAATGAATTACTGCGTCAGCATGACTTCACAGTGACGTCAGCAAGTCAACGGCGTTGTCCAGGTCAAATCTGACCTATGGGACCCACATGTCAGCTGCACAGTGATTTAACAGAGTTTAATTAACTTAACTAAATGGTTAGCCGGGTTAATTAAAGGGTAGGGCCCACCTGTCAGTGATTCAGTGGGTTAGCTAAAATTTAATTAGCATCTAAACTAAATTAGCAGGGCCCCGGGCCCACATGTAAATGACCCAGGGGGGGTCAAACCCCTGGTCAACAGGGCCTAACACGCCGGCGGTTCGTCGCCGGTGGCAACAGGCGCGGCAGAGGGCTCGGGTTCGCTCCTCCGGCGTCCAAATGGACGGAGGAGAGCGGCTACGGGGAGCTGGAGCTCACCCGCGCCCATTTCAGCAAGCAGCAGCAGCTAGGGCGGCCGGAGACGACGGCCCCGAGCTTGGCAGCGGCGGCCGGAGCTCGGGCGTGCTCGGGTTCGGCGTTACACGGCACGGCGAGGTCAGCTGAGGGTCTCTATGGGTTACTGGGGTCGTCAGGAGCACTCGAAGGCAACGAGCGCAGGTGGAGGACCCCGGGAGCACGAAGCTCACCGGCCATGGCGGACGGCGGCTTCGGGTGCTTGTGGGGCGGCGGCTACAGGGTGCGCGAGAGAGAGAGAGGTGAGGGGAAACGACGGCAAGCTCACAGGGATGCAGCAGGGTGGCTCAGTGGGCTCGGAGACGCACCGGAGCCGACGAATTTGATGAAGATGGCCGGCGGGTCCGAGGTAGAAGACGACGGCGATGGCGGCGATGCAGGGCTTCCGGAGGGCTGTGGAATGGTGGGGAGGAAGAGGGGGTCGAGGCGGAGCTCCTGGGTGCATCGGCGAGGCTAGGGGTGGCCGGTGGCCATGGGTACGGCGACGATGACGGCGAGCTCCGCTCGGTGGTGTGCGCGGGAGGGAAACAGAGGAGGGAACGGGGTCCAGGGGAAGAGAGGGGAGGTGCAGGGGGCGTGGGGGGGTGCGTGGCGCCCTCGGGTGCCTCCAACGGCGAGCGGGTAAGCAGGAGGTGGCCGGAGCGTGCGCGCGCGCGTCGGGCACACGCCCTCCTGCCTACTGGCAGGAGGTTGAAGACGGTGGCGACCGGGGTGGGCTGGGCCGCACAGTGCTGGACCAGCACAGGAGCTGGGCCGGCTCTGGTGGGCTGCACGGGTGAGGCCAGGTAAGTACTGTCCCTTTTAATTTTTCTGTTCTGTTTTATTTTTTTTCATTTTCTGCAATTTGTTTTTGATTTGTTTTAAATATCAAATCATTTTATAAAATCCTGGAAATAAATATGGGTGCTTTCTGAATTATTCCAGTGGCCCTTATCAATTTCCAACATTTATTTGAGCATTTAAAATATTTATAGTATTTAAATGCCCAAATTCAAATACAATATGATTTAATTCAAAAATCCAAAAATGACCTAAGGATATATTCATCATTTTTGGCAGAGGTTTCCACCTTAACCAGAAATCATGAACTTTTCTTAGGGCCTTTTGGGTTTATTGAAAAGATTTTAACTTACCCTAGTTGAGTTGATTTAATGCTAGGGTTTGAACATCCCCATTTCAATTTTAGGCAAAATTTAAACATGATGCAACACATGACTAGCTAGCTCAGAGCATTACCAGAAGCTAGGGATGTGACACCGAGTCTCAGATGGCGACTCCAAGATAAGCCGACTCATGGTCGGCGACTTCCGGAGGAGCCGGCTATGGAGAGTCGGCCCACGACTCTACTCTCGTCACGATATGTGAGGCGGGTACGACCACGGCGTGGCCGTCACCTCCTGCTTACGAGGGGCCGGCATGGCTATAGTGTGTCGTACCACTGGAGATATCCGGCGTGGCCCGGCACTGTTGCCATGCCATGCCTGACCTCAGCCACAGTGTGCGGCGCACTGTGGCCACGATGGCCTACCTGTACGGCTCAGAGACGGCGGACCCGCCTGTCAGTGACAGCATGGAAGACGGCGGATACGCCCCGAAGGCGGCCCTGTGGGAGTCGGCTCCCTAGAGTCGGCCGGCCTCTCCCACGGGTCCCACGCGCCATTAACCAGACACGACGGGGAGTAACGACAGTGATCGCCCGATAGACGGCGGCACTGTTGCCATGACCCCATGACCAAGCCTGCGTCATCAGAATCACGGCTATAGTACCGGACTCACCGGCGGGGCCCGCAAGTCGGCGGGCCCCAGCAGTCGGCGGAGAAGACGACGGCCTGTGAGACAGACGGCTGGGACCCACGCCCAGCCGGATTACCATTATACCCCTGGGGGGTAGGCCTATATAAACCCCCCAGGGCACCCATGTAAAGGGTTCGCATCCATTAGCCTTAGACCAGATCATATAGGAAGAAGAGAGCTAGCCTTGCCTCCTTCTACCTCCCGAATATAGCTCTAGGAGCAACTTTGTAGTCACTACACCTTAGTGATCATGCGGAGACCCCGCAGAGCAGCAGTAGGGGTGTTATCTCCCCGGAGAGCCCCGAAGCTGGGTAAGATTCGTCGGCGTGCATGCCTTCGCCTCATCCCGTTTCCAGGCACCGGCGACGTTCTACTCGCTCCCACCATGATAAGCCATCCTTTGGCATATGTCGCAGCCAACCCCTAACATCTTCAAAGGAGGATTCAGAGGCAGATGACTAGTCCTATTATCCCCCTGAGGTGTATGCTCAAACTTGGCAGGGTTATATTACTCATATAATGCATATGTTGTATTGCAATGCTTAGTTTTTACATCATATACACAATATTGAATGCCATCTCCTTAGTTGACACATCATATATGCGATTGCCCTCTGCTCACTTCCTTAGTATATAAATCATATATTTGAATTATGTCATGCCATGATGTTTACATAGACAGCATGTATCTGAATTATGGCTTGCCAATCCATTTTCTAAAGACATAATATAATTATATCATCTCATCCTGTTTACATAGTCATCATATTTTAAATTATGTCATTCTATCCGTGAATTATATCATGCCATCATGTTTCCATCGACGGCATGTTTGTGATTTATGGCATGCCAACCACTTTAATAGACACATCGTATAGTTATATCATGTCATCCTGTTTACATAGTCATCATATTTTGAAGTATGTCATTCTATCCTGTTTAGTTAGCCATCATACATGTGAAATTTTGTCATGCTATCCTGTTTAATTAGCCATCATATATGTGAAATTATGTCCTGCTATTCTGTTTGCTTAGACAACATAAATGTGAATTATTTCATGCCCTGTTTTCTTCCCTTCTATCCATTGCACCTGTCTATCTTGCAATGTCTGTACATTCAATTACTTTTCTGGTTTATCAGCCATTTCAATTGGAGGGAGTGATGGCAGTATCTGTGAGAGTAAAAACACGGTCTTCAGAAAAGATCGTGCTACCTATCGATGCAGATAGAACCACGGTTGTACTTGCCCAAGAACCAGCTGTCCGTGTCAAAACCGGCGGATCTCGGGTAGGGGGTCCCGATCTGTGCGTCTCAGGCTGATGGTAACAGGAAGCAAGGGACACAATGTTTACCCAGGTTCGGGCCCTCTCGATGGAGGTAAAACCCTACTTCCTGCTTGATTAATATTGAAGATATGTCGAATACAAGAGTTGATCTACCACGAGATCGTAGAGGCTAAACCCTAAGAGCTAGCCTATGATGGTATGATTGTAAATGTGATCGGCCTTCTAAGGACCATCCTCTCCGGTTTATATAGACACCGGAGAGCTAGGGTTTACATGGAGTCGGTTACAAGGAAGGAAACATAATATCCGGACCGCCAAGCTTGTCTTCCACGCAAAGGAGAGTCCCATCCGGACACGAGCCGAAGTCTTGAGTCTTGTATCTTGATGCTTCTATAGTCCGGACGATGAATATAGTCCGGCTGTCCGGATACCCCCTTATCCAGGACTCCCTCAGTAGCCCCTGAACCAGGCTTCAATGACGATGAGTCCGGCGTGCGGTCTTGTCTTCGGCATTGCAAGGCGGGTTCCTCCTCCAAATACTCCAAGATGATTATCGAACACGTAGGCCGTGTCCGGCTCTGCAAGATGATCTTCACATACCCTAACATAAATCCATTCTGCTGGCAATTTTTGTGCGTCGTGCCCTTGTATCGTGGCCTGGTCCAACACAAACCGGCATCTCCTGCTCCACCTCGACTCGCGTTGCGAGGCGGTTTTAGTGGCACGCCCTATCAAGGCAAAGATCGTGTCCCCCTTAATATGGGCTATTTTATTAATATGGGCATATGTGACCCCACGGCGACCGTTGGTATGATTCCGTGTATTTTTAGATAAGTCTCAAGCGGTCATGCTGAGGACTCTTGGTATTCATCCCTTTTATAAAGGGGTCAAGGCCTATGCCTTTCACCACCTCCCCTGCTCCTCCTTGCCCCCCGAGCTGCAGCACTCAAAACCCAATCTCCGGCACCCCATATCCTCCAATATGTCTGGATCTGACGCAATAGGCCGGTGGGTGGCCTCCTCGATTCAAGAGGAGGACATTGCGAAGCTTAGGGAGGTCGGATACCTGAACGCTGATATCCAGCACAGGCTTCCTGCTCCGGGGCAAGTTATCCCCATGTCGGAGTCCAACAAGAGCATCGTGTTTATCCCTCACTTCCTCCGAGGCCTAGGCCTCATCCTCGACCCCTTCATGAGGGGGCTCATGTTCTACTATGGGTTGGATTTCCATGATCTGGCTCCAAACGCTATCCTCCACATCTCGTCTTTCATTATCGTGTGTGAGGCCTTTCTCCATGTCAACCCACACTTCGGCTTATGGCTGAAGACTTTCAATGTGAAGTCGAAGATGATCGAGGGGCGACATGCGGAGTGTAGAGGCACTATAATAAGCAGAAACACTGATGCCCCATGGCCAGAGGGTTCTTTTCCGGAAGTGTCCGATGTATGGCAACACAGATGGTTCTATGTCACTGCTCCCAGAGGCACAAAGTGGGCGGCTGCCTCCGAGTTCCGCTCAGGCCCTCCGTCACAGTTGGCGTCTTGGACCGATGTGGGATGGAACTATGGGCCTGCCGGCAATGTACCAGAACTACAGAATCGCATCCGGGAACTTATTGAGAGGGACATAAATCTTGTCAACATAATGCAAGTGATGCTAATCCGGCGGATGTTGCCGTGCAAACGTCGGCCTCTCCGGATGTGGGAATTTAATCCGGAGGGTCCACGAACTATTAAGCACTTCTTCGGCCTGAAGCTCGAAGGGATGTGTAAATTATTCTTCGGACCTCAAGTAAAGTGTCCGGACACCACCGAGGATGCGGGCCCAAGTAAGTAACTTCAAAGCTAGACACTTCCTTTATATTTATATAACCTTTATTCTGAAAACCCTGCCATGGCCAGGAATGGCTTAACAAGGCGGAGAGAATCAGGTGTCCGGCGCCACTTCCTGAAGGCTCGCCTGGTTCCATTATGGCAAAGATGCTGGGCCGGGCGCTCAGCAAAATCCCTTCAGGGAAAGGCGAAGGAAAGGGCAGTGAAGCCGAACTTCACGCGCTACGCATCCAGACCGGGGAAATTGCTACCTCTCCTATGGAGGATAGCCAGAAAGGGGAGGCCAAAGCCTCCTCCCCACGCGGGAAGAAGAGGGCCGCCTCCGAAGATTTGGAGGCAGAGTCGCCCAAGCAAGGGAAGAAGACATCGCCAGAGGGCTTTGCCGCGACGGGCATCCTCACCGCGTCATGCCCACCAAGCGGCCAGCCCTCCAATGAGCCGTAAGTTATTCATTAATTCAATAGTGTGGTATTTACTCCGAGATCCATAACCAGGACTTTGTCCTTTGTAGTCCGGTGAGCAGCTCTTCTCAACAGAGTTTGTCTTCGGGGGACCTTCGTCCAGAGATGATGGAGAGTGAGACTCCACCCACCTCTCCGCTTCATGAAGCGGGCGACACAGAGGTGTCGTCACGGAGGAGTCCGGATCTGCCGAAGACGGAGGCTAATACATCAGCCGCCCTGAGACCGGAGTGTTTAGCTCCCATGGGGGGCGATGAGAAGGGTCTGATGCAGTTTAGTGTCCGGTCGGACGTACTGACGGGCCGTCTGGAGCGAGCCGCGCTCTCAGAGGAGCACTGCTCCTTAATGAGCACGGTGCTCACGAAGATTTCATCCGCTACTAGTGGCTTGAATGAGGCATTTACAAGCCTGCTCAGAGGCTTTGAGGTATGTAGTAAAAAATGCATGATTTTTTGGTTATGAAGCATGCGCTAGGTGTGCTCCCTATAGATAGTAGCCCCTGAGACTTTGGTTGCCCGTCATAGGCAGTAAACAGTGGATCATATACTAATGGCTGCGCCATACATGTGTGCAGGTATACAAGGATTCGGTAGCCGACCAGTCTGTTGAAGCTGCCGAAGTAAGGAGGCAGATCAGATCAATTGATGCCGATATCACACTGGTGAATAAGCGGCTGGAGGAGTCACAGGGTATGTGCTCGGCTTCCCTTATTATGATGTATAGGGAAATGTAAGAGAGGCAGAATATTAATGCCATGTGGTTGCACTGCAGATGGTGCTGCTGCCGTGGAGGCCCTGAGGGCGGAGCTTGCTCAAGCCAAGGAACAAGCTCGGGCTAGCAATGCGGCTGCCCTAAAGGCGGCCGAGGAATTGAGAGCCGAACAGGTTGCTCATCGCCGAAGCGAAGAAAAGATAGCCGAAATGGCTGGGAAGTTAAAGAATGCCACCGACCGGTACGCACTCCTCGAAAAGGAGAGTAAGGCTAGTTCGGTCGAGCTGGACAAGGCACTTAATGCGGCCAAGGAGATGCGGACCGAGATCCGCAGTATGCGGGAAGAGCTCCAACAGGCCGACAAAATCGTGGCTGGGGGCTCGTACTTGCTGCGGACGAAGTTCTTGGATCCCAAGTATGCTCCCCTGGCGGGGCGCTTGAGTCCGGCAGACGCATATGCAGACTTGGCGAATAGTACAGCTGACGCTGTCAAGTTCTTCGAGGGTCAAGGCGATGAAGAAGTGGAGAAGGTGGCTGCTATGGCGGAGCTCCACAGGCTGTCCGGGCTTGCAATGCGGTCTGTAATAGACCATCTTTGGCCGAAGGGGCCTAAGCCGGACAGCTATTTTGGTTTGGTGCAGCAGTTCCTTGGAGCCGTATCTCGGATTGACACCATGAAGAGGTCGGCGTGCATAGAGGGTGCGCGGATGGCACTGGCCCGCGTTAAAGCCTATTGGATGGATATGGAGGCCACTGTAATAGCGACCCAGGATCCGACGGGAAGCCAAGATCCGGCCGAGCACTACTTGGCGCAAGCCACGGAAGGTGCCCGCCTAATAGAGGCGCAGTGCCCGAAGAATGTTTCATTCGAGTGATAGGTCGAATCATTGTAGAGAACAATGTTTTAGTTTAATTATGAGGCTATGTTTATACTTTTGCCCGAAAGTATGATATTCCCCCCTCTGCGGCCGTTCTGTATAAGTAGTCCGAAAGATAGCAGTCGTTGGCTTTAGCCCCCACGCATGTAATGCGGGGGTGTTCGCGAAAAAATGCTTAATCACACTTGAGCCAACGTCTTGGTCCATGAAGGAGGTGATCGCACGTCGAACTAGGCAACCGGACTATATAGCTGTAACACTTTCGCTTAGCCATGGGAGTATAATGGTGGGGCTACTATGTAGCCCCTGGTACCTTAGCGTGCATCCGAATACGGGCGCGTGTGTACATGGCCGGGAAACGGCCCTTCGTTAATGCAGAGGAATCTTTAGGGATTCCGGTGAGTCTTTGAGTGGTTGAACAATCTCTCGCTGTATCATGACGGTCAGTTTTCGGCTTCTCTACTGAGGCGCTCATCCGGAATAACCAGGGCACAATCGCAGTAGTTCTCCTTTGGCCTGCCTTAGTCGGATGATAGCAGAACGTAAGGCGGCAAACCCAGGAGCCGGGCAAACCCAACATTTGACCAAAGACATGATTTGGAGCTGATGCATATACGGCCAAACTCGTGACGCCGAATACTCCTGAGGGTATTCGGTCTTTTATAAAAGAAGATAGGCTCAAAAGGGCCTATTGTAAGCCCTTTATTCCTAGGTACGTGCAATTTAGTCTACTGTGGCCAAATGCCAAAAACGGCAGTATCCTCTGTGGGTATAGAACCCATGGGATGGTTTAAACAACAAGAGGCAGTAGAAAAGGTTTACATAGTGACTTAATCTAAAAAGAAACCTGTTGCACGGGGCCCTCCTGCACGTCTGCGCCTTTGTCTCCGTTGTGCCGTATCCTGGAAGGGTATTGCGCGAACATTGTCTGTAAAAAAAAGAAAAACTTTGTAGGAGGTTGCAACGTAAGTATGCGATTAGTGATAAAAGTGTAAGCTATTGGCCTGCCAATAAGGTCGAGCCGAGCGTGGGGCTGTATTGAATATATACAGCCCCTAGTTTCCATCATGGGATTACATATACGGTGCCCTGTTTGAATTTTATCCGGGCGACCGGACTCGTCTAAACGTGTCTGTTCTAATACTAGAGGCCGCTTATAGTCCGGCCGCCAGGGCCGTCGCATACTCCTCTGTGCGTGAAGGGCGCTCTATGATTCCGCTAATGGTGATGATGCCACGGGGACCAGGCATCTTAATTGTAAGGTGGCCATAGTGTGGCAATGCATTGAAGCGGGTGAAAGTCGTTCTTCCTAGCAATGCATGATAGTTGCTTCGGAAGGGTGCGACAGTGAAGAGCAGCTCTTCACTTTTGGAGTTGCCTAGGGAGCCGAATGTTACTTCCAGCACGACAGAGCCCCTGGCGCGGGCTGCAACGCCTGGTATCACCCCTTCAAAAGTGGTGTTGCTTTTCTTAATTCTGGATGGGTCTATCCCCATTCTACAGACAGTGTCTTCGTATATTAAATTGAGACCGCTGCCGTCGTCCATGAGGACACGGGTGAGACGGTATCCGTCAATTACTGGGTCAAGCACCAAGGCCTGTGATCCTCCTTGCCGAATTGTAGTTCGGTCGTCCATGTGATCGAAAGAGATCGGACGGGACATCCAGTAGTGCGACGTGGGTACGACGGGCTCTACATCATGCGCTTCTATGAGCACGCGTTCATGCCTTCTCGTGGATGTGTGAGTCGCGTGGATCATGTTTACTGTTTTAACCTCTGGCGGGAATGTTTTCTGTCCCCCAGTGTTCGGCTGGTGAGGCTCATCCTCGTCTTCGCTTGCTGTGTCCCTCCCCTTGTGTTCGGCGTTTAATTTGCCGGCATGCTTGAAGACCCAGCACTCTCTATGGGTGTGGTTCGCAGGTTTCTCCGGGGTGCCATGAATTTGGCATAGTCTATCCAGGACTTTGTTCAGACCGGATGGTCCATCTTTACCGCCTTTGAATGGCTTCTTTTGCTGATCAGGTCGAGAGCCCCTGAATCCGGCGTTGACCGTCGTGTTGTCCAGGATCTCTTCCTTGTTTTGGCGTTTATTTTTATTACGTCGTGGCTTCCCATTGCCATCCCTTATTTCGAATGTGCTCGGGTCACTGGTGCCTTTACGGGCCAGCCAGCTATCCTCACCCGCGCAAAAGCGGGTCATAAGGCTTGTTAAGGCTGCCATTGTCCTTGGCTTTTCTTGGCCGAGGTGTCGGGCGAGCCATTCGTCACGGATGCTGTGTTTGGAAGCCGCTAAGGCTTCGGCGTCCGGACAGTCGATAATTTGATTCTTCTTAGTGAGGATTCTATTCCAAAGCTTGCGGGCGGACTCTCCGGGTTGTTGGATTATGTGACTTAGATCGTCCGCATCCGGAGGCCGGACATAAGTCCCTTGGAAGTTGGCCCTAAAAGCGTCTTCGAGTTCCTCCCAACTCCTAATTGAGTTTTCGGGAAGGCTTTTCAACCAGTGTCGAGCTGGTCCCTTCAACTTGAGGGGAAGGTATTTGATGGCATGGAGGTCATCCCCACGAGCCATGTGAATATGCAGGATAAAATCCTCTATCCAGACCCTTGGGTCTGTCGTGCCGTCGTATGCTTCTATGTTCACAGGTTTAAAGCCTTGTGGGAATTCATGGTCCAGTACCTCTTCGGTGAAGCAAAGGGGGTGAGCAGCCCCTCTGTATGTGGGTGCATTGTGGCATGTAGTCGGCTGTTGTTGTTGTGTTCAGGGTTGATTCAGAACTGGTATCTGGCTTGTATGAGCATTTGGGTGACCAAAGTCCCTCACTGGGGTGGGTCTTCTAGATCCATATATGGACCTGGCTGCACCGGCCTTCTTGTCCGGATGCTCACGAGGATCGTGCGCAGTGTCCGCAGCCGTTCTGTTATGGTTGTGAAGCGGTAAGTCTGGTTTCTTGGTCGGATTTTCTTTTGGTGGAACGGCCACGTCGTCGAATTCTAGCAGTAGCTTGCGCTTTGGATAGCATTTCGTATGGCGGTCATCGCCATATCTTTCTTTAGTGTCTAGCACTTTATTCCATCTTCGGCTGAGCTTTTCCTGTGTGGCTTTGAGCCATTGCTTCTGCATTTTTAGGCTTCTTGCTGTGGCCATAAGCTTTCTGTGGAGGTTGTCTCGTTCCACTTGTTCGTCCGGGATGATGAATGCATCGTCGTCCGGACTGTCTTCCTATTCTGGGGCGGTGTCATGAGCTCGTCCCTCAAGATCATTGTGATCGGATATTTTCTCCGAACTTGATTTGGCATGACCTGGCTCGTCCTGCTCCATCGCTGGGTCCGTGTGGTCATTATTGCTCTCGGAGTTTGCGGGTATATCAGCCCTTATTGCGCTCTTGTCGCTATTTTTGTCATTGCCGGACTTTGAGCAGCGTCTACGCTGCCTTTTTGGCTTTTTCCCGGGTGTTTTATCTTCTGCTTTATCGCTGTCGTCCTTATTGGGCATATCTACCATGTATATATCATGGGAGTAGGTAGTGGTCCCGCGCCCCGGGGATTCTCGAACTTCTCCTGCATCGTCGTCCATACCGTCGATGTCTTCGGAGCCGAAGTCATGCATGTCAGTTAAATCTTCAATCGTGGCAATGAAGTGGGTGGTGGGTGGGCATCGAATTCCTTCATCGCCTGCTTCCCACTCGGGCCGGACATAGTTCAGCCCAGAGTCTCCTTACTAAGTTCAGCATGTTGCCAAAGGGCGAGTACTGAAAGATGTCCGCGGCCGTAAACTCCATTACCGAAGCCAAGAGCGGGCGGACCGGGGCCAACAGCCGGATATGAGTCCGGGGGCCCAGGGTAATAGGCCTCCATAGAGGTGGGACCTGTGTTCGGCTCCACCGCCGATGAGTGTGCGGCCCACGGGGCAGGGTCCAGCCCTCCATCCATAGGCAACGCAACCTGCCCTAGATGTAGATCCAGGGCTGCTTCGGGGATGATGTCCCGAGTATTGCCTGACTGCAGGTCTAGGCCGTGCTCGCCGTGACTGTCCGGCACTCCTGGCACAGGCTCGAATCCGCCGAAGATCAAGTCTCCGTGGATATCTGCCATGTAGATCAAGTTTCCAAACCTGATCTGGCGGCTAGGGGCGAAGCTATCGATCTGCTCCAACTGGCCAAGCGAATTGGCCCGCAGTGCGAAACCGCCGAACACAAAGATCTGTCTGGGGAGAAAAATCTCACCCTGGACTGCGTTGTTGACGATTGAGGACGCCATCAAGCCTCGAAGCAACGACACAGAGGAACTCCCAATGAAAGCACCAATGTCAGTGTCAAAACCGGCGGATCTCGGGTAGGGGGTCCCGATCTGTGCGTCTCAGGCTGATGGTAACAGGAAGCAAGGGACACAATGTTTACCCAGGTTCGGGCCCTCTCGATGGAGGTAAAACCCTATTTCCTACTTGATTAATATTGAAGATATGTGGAATACAAGAGTTGATCTACCACGAGATCGTAGAGGCTAAACCCTAAGAGCTAGCCTATGATGGTATGATTGTAAATGTGATCGGCCTTCTAAGGACCATCCTCTCCGGTTTATATAGACACCGGAGAGCTATGGTTTACATGGAGTCGGTTACAAGGAAGGAAACATAATATCCGGACCGCCAAGCTTGTCTTCCATGCAAAGGAGAGTCCCATCCGGACACGAGCCGAAGTCTTGAGTCTTGTATCTTGATGCTTCTATAGTCCGGATGATGAATATAGTCCGGCTGTCCGGATACCCCCTTATCCAGGACTCCCTCACCTGCCCCAACACACATAACCCACACTCATGCAGATTGTACCCCTACCCAGTTGGACAGAGAACCAGCTACACCCCTTCTAACCCCAACCCCAGCAAGTAGACACCCAGTTCCCGTTGACACAACACCGTCTCCACCAAAGAGCACCCAAACACGAGCAGTTAGTAAGGCAACTGCAGTGCCCAAATCACGAGGACCACCACTCTGAACCCGAAGTCAACGCTTAAAGCAGAAGAAGAATTGTTCTCAGGTCAGGTTCCATAGCTATGGTTCATACTACTTTTCTCTTGCATCACTTTATTTACTGATACCAACCAATTTCAAATTTGAAGGATGCAATTGAAACTCCAATGGCGCAACAGGCATGCTTTAAACCTATTTCTTCAACGTGTTTGGTTGTTTGCTGTTGTAACTTGCTCTATGTTGATTTCAGTTTCAATTGAATAAATAGTTATGTTCTCATGCCATGAACATTACAAGTGTTGTTATTGCTGTGTAGTTTCCCACACTTATATTCTGTCTATGCTGCTTTGTCTTAAATAGATATGATTTGAACTGTATCTATCTTGATTTGGCAACATAAACTAGAATGATATAGACCATATAGTGACCATACTACATAGATATATGTTTGTTTCATGTTGTTATCCTGTCCACCTTACTACTGAACTGGTTTACCAAAATGAGTTTCATATACTACATTGTAAACCTGAGATGTGTTTGTTTGTTTCTCTTTTAGAATGCAGATAAAATATTGTAGAAGAGTACCCTATTATGAAATGGTAAAGGAAGTAATGCGGATAAGGTTCAAGATAGTGAGACATCCCTGTTGGTGTCCAAGAAAGCTGATAAAAACTATATTGAAGACACTGAGACAACCTCAAAGTCCTGTCTTGATGTAGTGTTCGAGTTACTGGCTACCACTTCTGGCACCAGCTCTTCGAACTCATTGCCTGAATCAGTTCGGCTTCTTGAGTCTCAACTTCAAGTTGAAAGACATTGATCAAATGTTATGCGACAGGAAGCCGAAGGACTGAGGAAGTCCCTGCAGAATTTAGATGCATACTTTCTGGTGCAACAGCAAGCGCTGGAGGACTTAAGCGCCAAACAAGAGAAAGTTAATGAGCTTGCTAAGCATCTTGCCAACATTATGGTTACCCAGGATATTGTTTCTTGAGCTCTTCTGAAGTGGTTTCAGTTCTGAACTTGTTTTGCTGCGGCATTTATATGCTGCTGTGTTCCCTATATTTGCACTGGTGGCAAACTGATGCCCAGTGGATGTAATATGTGTAATAGCCGTGATAGCCTAGTGTAAGTTGCTTGCTTATTTATTTCCTTGTTGTCCTGTTTATTTGTTTGCTTGTAGTCAGTGTAGTTCTTTTTCTGCGGTTTGCTAGTGGCTGCAATAACCTATTTTTTAAAACTAGGCCACAATAACCATGGGCTAATATTTACTGTAGTGACACTGGACCTACGGGCCGTAGAAACAGTGGGCCTTCTACGGGCCGTATAAACAGTGGGCCTTCTATGGGCCGTAGAAACAGTGGGCCTTCTATGGGCCATAGAAACAATGGGCCTTCTACGGGCCGTATCATCAATGGGCCTTATACGGGCCGTATCATCAATGGGCCTTATACGGGCCGTATGTTCGATTGGCCAAACATGGGCCAAACAGACCGCATTCTGGCCGTAAACGGGCGAGAGTTGGAATCGTCCGTTCATGGGCTGACCATAACGGGCCATCGAGGCTGTATTTGATGACGCTATGAAAACGGCCCAACGTATTAACGGACCACAAACGGGCCGACTGTAACCACGGGCTGAATTTGGCCCACAAGCAGAAAATGACAGTAACGGGCCGTAAGTAAACGATTGCTGGAAATGAGCCCAAGAATAAATGGGCTATGAGAAGGCCGAAAGATAACATGGGCTGGAAACGTCCCAACGGAATAACGGGCCGTTAATGGGTATAAAGTGATACACTGTTCTATACGGGCCAGTTTCACCGCGGGCCGTTAATGGGTGTAAAGTGACACACTATTCATTACGGGCCAGTTTCACCACGGGCTGTTAATATGCCAAGAGTTACATAGGGCCTCATATGGGTCGAAAGACGTCATGGGCCATACATGGGCCAGAAGTGAAAACGGGCTGGAATCATATTGGATGGCCCAGATGACGCTATTGGGCCTAATTTGAATAGGGCGTAACGGGCCTTGGGTTAGCGGGCTGTAAATGGGCTATATGCGAACAGGCCGTTAACAGGCTTTCCATGGGCCGGCCCGCCACCTTTTGACCAAGTCAAACGGACTGGCCTTTTCACAGCAATGGGCCTCTATTGGACCGTGCCACGTGTCGACGTATCATAGGCGCCTTCTGTCCAATGAGTGGATGACATCTGTCCTAGCGATGAGCCGACACGTGTTTCCTCCAGCCAATGATGATTTTACATGTGGAAAATCCCCATTGGTTAGGGCTGTTAACGGGTTATCGGATCCAAAACCCGACCCGATAGCTTAACGGTGTTCCGTTACGGTGGATGCCATGTGTCGGTCACCCTTGACGAAAGCACTTCTGTGACGCGCGATTTATCGTCATGGAAGTGGACACTTTCGTGATGATAATTTTGGTAATGTCATGGAACACTTACGACAGCACAGGTATGACTATCTTGATTCTGTCATAAATTTGTCATGGATGTACATGCATGACAAAAAACGCGACCTACTGTGACAAACACGTATCATCACGGAAGTGTATTTTTTTGTAGTGATACCGAGCCGGATTTTACTGGCCACATGCCAACGAGATGGCAAAAGAAATAGTGGACAAGTGTGAAGGATGTCAGTTTTACTCCAACATGTCCCATAAACCTGCATCAGCTCTGAAGACTATTCCACTCGTCTAGCCTTTTGCTGTTTGGGGATTGGACATGGTTGGACCCCTGAGGACTGGCAGGAGCGGATTTACCCATGTGCTAGTAGCAGTCGACAAGTTTACCAAGTGGATCGAAGCTAAGCTCATTAAAAACCTTGAAGCAAGTACTACCGTGAGTTTCATCAGAGAATTGTTATTCAGATATGGTGTGCCACACAGCATCATCACGGACAATGGATTGAACTTCAACTCCGATGAATTCAGAGCCTTTTGTGCCTCCCAAGGTACCAGGGTCGATTACGCTTCGGTCGCCCATCCTCAGTCAAATGGGCAAGCTGAGCGAGCGAATGGATTGATTCTCAAGGGACTGAAGCCCCGGTTGATGTGTGATCTCAAGCATGCAGCAGGAGCTTGGGTTGATGAGCTCCCATCAGTGCTTTGGGGTCTAAGGACAACTCCCAATCGGTCGACCGGACGGACTCCATTCTTCTTAGTCTACGGAGCCGAAGCTGTACTTCCGAGTGATTTGCTCCACAACGCTCCCGAGTCGAACTCTTCTCGGAAGAGGAAGCAGAGCAAGCTCGACAAGATGCAGTCGACCTCCTAGAGGAAGAAAGAGAGATGTCCTTGATCCGGTCAACCATTTATCAACAAGACCTGCGTCGATTCCTGTTGGGGAACGTAGCAGAAATTCAAAATTTTCCTACGTGTCACCAAGATCTATCTATGGAGAAACCAGCAATGAGGGGAAGGAGAGTGCATCTACATACCCATGTAGATCGCTAAGCGGAAGCATTAAAGAGAACGGGGTTGAAGGAGTCGTACTCGTCGTGATCCAAATCACCGGAGATCCTAGTGCCGAACGGACGGCACCTCCGCGTTCAACACACGTACAGCCCGGTGACGTCTCCCATGCCTTTATCCAGGAAGGTGAGAGGGAGAGGTTGAGGAAGACTCCATCCAGCAGCAGCACAACGGCGTGGTGGTGATGGAGGAGCGTGTCAATCTTGCAGGGCTTCGCCAAGCACCGCGGGAGAGGAGGAGTAAGAGAGGTAGGGCTGCGCAAATAGAGGGAGAAACTCATGTGTTGGGCAGCCCCCAGGCCTCAAGTATTTATAGGGGAAGGGGAGGGGGCTGCGCCCCCTCTAGTGTTCCCTCCCCAAGGGTGGCGGTAGCCCCCAGATGCCATCTGGGTGGCGGCCAGAGGGGAAGAGAGGGGAGGCGCGCCTGGGGTGGGCCTTAGGGCCCATCTGCCCTAGGGTTTGCCCCCTCCCACTCTCCCTTTGCGCCTTGGGCCCTTGTGGGGGCGCACCAGCCCACCTGGGGCTGGTTCCCTCCCACACTTGGCCCATGCAGCCCTCCGGGGTTGGTGGCCCCACTTGGTGGACCCCCGGGACCCTCCCGGTGGTCCCGGTACATTACCGGAAAAACCCGAAACTTTTCCGGTGACCAAAACAGGACTTCCCATATATAAATCTTTACCTCCGGACCATTCCGGAACTCCTCGTGACGTTCGGGATCTCATCCAAGAATCCGAACAATATTCAGTAACCACATACAAACTTCCTTTATAACCCTAGCGTCATCGAACCTTAAGTGTGTAGACCCTACGGGTTCGGGAACCATGCAGACATGACTGAGACGTTCTCCGATCAATAACCAACAGCGGGATCTGGATACCCATGTTGGCTCCCACATGTTCCACGATGATCTCATCGGATGAACCACGATGTCAAGTACTCAATCGATCCCGTACACAATTCCCTTTGTCTAGCGGTATTGTACTTGCCCGAGATTCGATCGTCGGTATCCCGATACCTTGTTCAATCGCGTTACCAGCAAGTCTCTTTACTCATTCTGTAACACATCATCCCGTGATCAACCCCTTGGTCACATTGTGCACATTATTATGATGTCCTACCGAGTGGGCCCAGAGATACCTCTCCGTTTACCGGAGTGACAAATCCCAGTCTCGATTCGTGCCAACCCAACAGACACTTTCGGAGATACCTGTAGTGTACCTTTGTAGCCACCCAGTTATGTTGTGACGTTTGGTACACCCAAAGCATTCCTACGGTATCCGGGAGTTGCACAATCTCATGGTCTAAGGAAATGATACTTGACATTAGAAAAGCTTTAGCATACGAACTACGATCTTTGTGCTAGGCTTAGGATTGGGTCTTGTCCATCACATCATTCTTCTAATGATGTGATTCCATTATCAACGACATCCAATGTCCATGGTTAGGAAACCGTAACCATCTATTGATCAACGAGCTAGTCAACAGAGGCTTACTAGGGACATGGTGTTGTCTATGTATCCACACATGTATCTGAGTTTCCTATCAATACAATTATAGCATGGATAATAAACGATTATCATGAACAAGGAAATATAGTAATAACTAATTTATTATTGCCTCTAGGGCATATTTCCAACAGTCTCCCACTTGCACTAGAGTCAATAATCTAGTTCACATCGCCATGTGATTAACACTCACAGGTCACATCGCCATGTGACCAACATCCAAAGAGTTTACTAGTGTCATTAAACTAGTTCACATCATCATGTGATTAAGACTCAATGAGTTCTGGGGTTTGATCATGTTTTGCTTGTGAGAGAGGTTTTAGTCAACAGGTCTACAACAATCAGATATGTATGTATTTCGCAATTCTCTATGTCATATTGTAAATGCTGCTTCCACGCTCCACTTGAAGCTATTCCAAATGGTTGCTCCACTATACGTATCCGGTTTGCTACTCAGAGTCATTCGTATAGGTGTTAAAGCTTGCATCGTCGTAACCCTTTACGCCGAACTCTTTATCACCTCCATAATTGGGAAATAAATCCTTATTACTCCAAGGACAATTTTGACCGCTATCTGGTGATCCATTCCTTGATCACCTTTGTACCCTCTTACCAGACATGTGGCAAGGCACACATCAGGTGCGGTACATAGCATAGCATACTGTAGAGCCTACGTGTAAAGCATAGGGGACGACCTTCGTCCTTTCTCTCTTTTCTGTAGTGGTCGAGCTTTAAGTCTTAACTTCATACCTTACATCTTAGATAAGAACTCCTTATTTGACTGATCCATCTTGAACACCTTCAAGATCATGTCAAGGTATATGCTCATTTGAAAGTATTATTAGCATTTTGATCTATCCTCATAGATTTTGATGCTCAATGTTCAAGTAGCTTGATCCAGGTTTTCTATTGAAAAACACCTTTCAAATAACCCTATATGCTTTCCAGAAAATTCTACATCATTTCTGATCAACAATATGTCAACAACATATACTCATCAGAAATTCCATAGTGCTCCCACTTACTTCTTTGGAAATACAAGTTTCTCATGAACTTTGTATAAACCCAAAATCTTTGATCATCTTATCAAAGCGCACATTCCAACTCCGAGATGCTTGCTCCAGTCCTTAGAAGGACCGCTGGAGCCAGCATACCTTTTAGCATCCTTAGGATCGATAAAACTTTTCTGATTGTATCACATACAACCTTTCCTTACGAAAACTGGTAAGGAAACTCGTCTTGACATCCATCTGCCAGATTTCATAAATGCAGCTAATGCTAACATGATTCCGACGGACTTAAGCATCGCTACGGATGAGAAAATCTCATCGTAGTCAACTCCTTGAACTTGTGAAAAACTCTTCGCCACAAGTCGAGCTTTATAGACGGTGACATTACCGTCCATGTCCATCTTCTTCTTAAAGATCCATTTATTTTAATGGCTTGCCGATCATCGGGCAAGTCCACCAAAGTCCATGCTTTGTTATGATACATGGATCCTATCTCGGATTTCATGGCTTCTAACCATTTGTTGGAATTTGGGCCCACCATCGCTTCTCCATAGCTCGTAGGTTCATTTTTGTCTAGCAACATGACCTTCAAGACATGATTACTGTGCCACTCTGAAGTGGTACGCATCCTTGTCACCCTACGAGGTACGGTAGTGACTTGATCCAAAACTTCATGATCACTATCATAAGCTACTACTTCAATTGGTGTAGGTGCCACAGGAACAACTTCCTATGCCCTGCTACACACTAGTTGAAGTGACGGTTCAATAACCTCATCAAGTCTCCACCATCCTCCCACTCAATTCTTCGAGACAAACTTTTCCTCGAGAAAGGACCCGATTCAAGAAACAATCCCTATTGCTTTCAGATCTGAATTAGGAGGTATACCCAACTGTTTTGGGTGTCCTATGAAGATGCATTTTATCCGCATTGGGTTCGAGCTTATCAACCTGAAACTTTTTCACATAAGTGTCATAGCCCAAACTTTCAAGAAATGACAGCTTAGGTTTCTCTAAACCATAGTTCTCATGGTGTCATCTCAACGGAATTACGTGGTGCCCTATTAAAGTGAGTGCGGTTGTCTCTAATGCCTAACCCATGAATGATAGTGGTAATTCTATAAGAGACATCATGGTACGCACCATATCCAATAGGGTGCAACTATGATGTTCGGACACACCATCACACTATGGTGTTCCAGGCGGTATTAATTGTGAAACAATTTCCACAATGTCTTAATTGCGTGCCAAAGCTCGTAACTCAGACACTCATCTCTATGATCATATCATAGACATTTTATCCTATTGTCACAATGATCCTCAACTTCACTCTGAAATTACTTGAACATTCAATAATTCAGACTTGTGTTTCATCAAGTAAATATACTCAACATCTACTCGAATCATCTGTGAAGTGAGAACATAATGATATTCACTGCATGCCTCAGCACTCATTGGACTGCACACATCAAAATGTGTTACTTCCAGCAAGTTGCTATCTTGTTCCATCTCACTGAAAACGAGGCTTTTCAGTCATCTTGCCCATGTGGTACGATTTGCATATCTCAAGTGATTCAAAATCAAGTGAGTCCAAATGATCCATCTGCATGGAGTTTGTTCATGCGTATACACCAACAGACATGGTTCGCATGTCTCAAACTTTTCAAAACGAGTGAGTCCAAAGATCCATCAACATGGAGCTTCTTCATGCGGTTTACACCAATATGACTTACATGGCAGTGCCACAAGTAAGTGGTACTATCATTACTATCTTATATCTTTGGCATGAAAATGTGTATCACTATGATCGAGATTCAATAAACCATTCCTTTAGGTGCAAGACCATTGAAGGTATTATTCAAATAAATAGAGTAACCATTATTCTCCTTAAATGAATAACCGTATTGAGATAGACATAATCCAATCATGTCTATGCTCAACACAAACACCAAATGACAATTATTCAGGATTAATACTAATCTTGATGGTAGAGGGAGCGTGCGATGTTTGATCACATCAAACTTGGAAACACTTCCAACACATATCGTCAGCTCACCTTTAGCTAGTCTCCGTTTATTCCGTAGCTCTTTTATTTTGAGTTACTAACACTTAGCAACCGAACCGGTATCTTAATACCCTAGTGCTACTAGGAGTACTAGTAAAGTACACATTAACATAATGTATATCCAATATACTTCTATCGACCTTGCCAGCCTTCTCATCGACCAAGTATCTAGGGTAATTCTGCTCGAGTGGTTGTTCCCCTTATTACAGAAGCACTTAGTCTCGGGTTTGGGTTCAACCTTGGGTTTCTTCACTAGAGTAGCAGCTGATTTGCCATTTCATGAAGTATCCCCTCTTGCCCTTGCCCTTCTTGAAACTAGTGGTTTCATCAACCATCAATGATTGATGCTCCTTCTTGATTTCTACTTTCGCGGTGTCAAACATCGCGAATACCTCAAGGATTATCATATCTATCACTGATATGTTATAGTTCATCACGAAGCTCTAGCAACTTGGTGGCAATGACTTTGGAGAAACATCACTATCTCATCTGGAAGATCAACTCCCACTCGATTCAAGTGATTGTTGCACTCAGACAATCTGAGCACAATCTCAACGATTGAGCTTTTCTCTCTTAGTTTGCAGGCTAAGAAAATTGTCGGAGGTCTTATACCTCTTGACGTGGGCACGAGCCTGAAATCCCAATTTCAGCCCTCGAAACATCTCATATGTTCCGCGACATTTTCGAAAAACGTCTTTGGTGCCTCAACTCTAAACCGTTTAACTGAACTATCACGTAGTTATCAAAACATGTATGTTCGATGTTCGCAACATCCACAGACGACGATTGGGGTTCAGCACACTAAGCGGTGCATTAAGGACATAAGCTTTCTACTATCCGCATAATCGCTACTGTCAACTTTCAACTATATTTTCTCTAGGAACATATCTAAATAGTGGAACTAAAGCGCGAGCTATGACATAATTTGCTAAGGGCTTTTGACTATGTTCAGGATAATTAAGTTCATCTCATGAACTCCCACTCAGATAGACATCCCTCTAGTCATCTAAGTGATTACATGATCCGAGTCAACTAGGTCGTGTCCGATCATCACGTGAGACGGACTAGTCATCATCGGTGAACATCTTCATGTTGATCGTATCTACTATACGACTCATGCTCGACCTTTTGGTCTCTTGTGTTCCGAGGCCATGTCTGTACATGCTAGGCTCATCAAGTCAACCTATGTGTTTTGCGTGTGTAAATCTGTCTTACACCCGTTGTATGTGAACGTAAGAATCCATCACACCCGATCATCACGTGGTGCTTAGAAACAACGAACTTTTGCAACGGTGCACAGTTAGGGGGAACACTTTCTTGAAATTTTAATGAGGGATCATCTTATTTACTACCGTCGTTCTAAGGAAATAAGATGTATAAACATGATAAACATCACATGCAATCAAAAAGTGACATGATATGGCCAATATCATTTTGCTCCTTTTGATCTCCATCTTCGGGGCTCCATGATCATCATCGTCACCGGCATGACACCATGATCTCCATCATCATGATCTCCATCATCGTGTCTCCATGAAGTTGTCTCGCCAACTTATTACTTCTACTACTATGGCTACCGGTTAGCAATAAAGTAAAGTAATTACATGGCGTTGTTCAATGACACGCAGGTCATACAATAAATAAAGACAACTCCTATGGCTCCTGCCGGTTGTCATACTCATCGACATGCAAGTCGTGATTCCTATTACAAGAACATGATCAATCTCATACATCACATATCATTCATCACATTCTTCTTGGCCATATCACATCACATAGCATACCCTGCAAAAACAAGTTAGACGTCCTCTAATTGTTGTTTGCATGTTTTACGTGGCTGCTATGGGTTTCTAGCAAGAACGTTTCTTACCTACGCAAAAACCACAACGTGATATGTCAATTGCTATTTACCCTTCATAAGGACCCTTTTCATCGAATCCGTTCCGACTAAAGTGGGAGAGACTGGCACCCGCTAGCCACCTTATGCACCAAGTGCATGTCAGTCGGTGGAACCTGTCTCACGTATGTGTACGTGTAAGGTCGGTTCGGGCCGCTTCATCCCACAATACCGTCGAAACAAGATTGGACTAGTAACGGTAAGCATATTGAACAAAATCAATGCCCACAACTACTTTGTGTTCTACTCGTGCAAAGAATCTACGCAATAGACCTAGCTCATGATACCACTGTTGGGGAACGTAGCAGAAATTCAAAATTTTCCTATGTGTCACCAAGATCTATCTATGGAGAAACCAGCAACAAGGGGAAGGAGAGTGCATCTACATACCCTTGTAGATCGCTAAGCGGAAGCATTCAAGAGAACGGGGTTGAAGGAGTCGTACTCGTCGTGATCCAAATCACCGGAGATCCTAGTGCCGAACGGACAGCACCTCCCCGTTCAACACACGTACAGCCCGGTGACGTCTCCCATGCCTTGATCCAGCAAGGTGAGAGGGAGAGGTTGAGGAAGACTCCATCCAACAGCAGCACAACGGCGTGGTGGTGATGGAGGAGTGTGTCAATCCTGCAGGGCTTCGCCAAGCACCGCGGGAGAGGAGGAGTAAGAGAGGTAGGGCTGCGCCAATAGAGGGAGAAACTCATGTGTTGGGCAGCCCCAGGCCTCAAGTATTTATAGGGGGAGGGGAGGGGGCTGCGCCCCCTCTAGGGTTCCCTCCCCAATGGTGGCGGCAGCCCCCAGATGCCATCTGGGTGGCAGCCAGAGGGGGAGAGAGGGGAGGCGCGCCAGGGGTGGGCCTTAGGGCCCATCTGCCCTAGGGTTTGCCCCCTCCCACTCTCCCTTTGCGCCTTGGGCCCCTTGTGGGGGCACACCAGCCCACCTGGGGCTGGTTCCCTCCCACACTTGGCCCATGCAGCCCTCCGGGGTTGGTGGCCCCACTTGGTGGACCCCCGGGACCCTCCCGGTGGTCCCGGTACGTTACCAGAAAAACCTGAAACTTTTCTGGTGACCAAAACAGGACTTCCCATATATAAATCTTTACCTCCGGACCATTCCGGAACTCCTCGTGACATCCGGGATCTCATCCGGGAATCCGAACAACATTCGGTAACCACATACAAACTTCCTTTATAACCCTAGCGTCATCGAACCTTAAGTGTGTAGACCCTACGGGTTCGGGAACCATGCAGACATGACTAAGATGTTCTCCGGTCAATAACCAACAGCGGGATCTGGATACCCATGTTGGCTCCCACATGTTCCACGATGATCTCATCGGATGAACCACGATGTCAAGGACTCCATCGATCCCGTATACAATTCCCTTTGTCTAGCGGTATTGTACTTTCCCGAGATTCGATCGTCGGTATCCCGATACCTTGTTCAATCTCATTACCAGCAAGTCTCTTTACTCGTTCCGTAACACATCATCCCGTGATCAACCCCTTGGTCACATTGTGCACATTATGATGATGTCCTATCGAGTGGGCCCAGAGATACCTCTCCGTTTATCGGAGTGACAAATCCCAGTCTCAATTCGTGCCAACCCAACAAACACTTTTGGAGATACCTATAGTGTACCTTTATAGCCACCCAGTTACATTGTGATGTTTGGTACACCCAAAGCATTCCTACGGTATCCGGGAGTTGCACAATCTCATGGTCTAAGGAAATGATACTTGACATTAGAAAAGCTTTAGCATACGAACTACGATCTTTGTGCTAGGCTTAGGATTGGGTCTTGTCCATCACATCATTCTGCTAATGATGTGATCCCATTATCAACGACATCCAATGTCCATGGTTAAGAAACCGTAACCATCTATTGATCAACGAGCTAGTCAACAGAGGCTTACTAGGGACATGGTGTTGTCTATGTATCCACACATGTATCTGAGTTTCCTATCAATACAATTATAGCATGGATAATAAACGATTATCGTGAACAAGGAAATATAATAATAACTAATTTATTATTGCCTCTAGGGCATATTTCCAACAATTCCATGCCAGGAACGTAAGGGGTCGGGCATTTCAAGAAGGAGACTTGGTTCTCCGAGTGGATTAGCAGAAGCCACACAAGCTCGCCCCTGCTTGGGAGGGCCCTTTCGTCGTCACCATGGTGCTCCACAATGGAGCATACCGTCTCTTCAATGTCGAGCACAACAAAGATGAACCGCGCACTTGGAATGCAGGTCTGCTCCGCCCTTTTTACTCTTAAGTATTTAGACTGATGAGATGTAATAAGAAATACCTCTTAGTTTGGCTATCAAAAGACATAATTTTATTTTCTTCCGAATGATTGTTGTTTATTTCTTTTGTACGTACTGCCTTAGCTGCGAATCTGTTTCGCCTAAGATGAAGCGATAAAAATTCTACCGAGTGGTGAGTCTGCCTCTCACTCGGGGCTTAGCTGCAGTCTAGTACTTGCCTAAGTGACAAAAATCCTACCGAGTGGTGAGTCTGCCTCTCACTCGGGAGCTTAGCTGTAGTCCAGCACTCGCCTAAGTGACAAAAATCCTACCGAGTGGTGAGTCTGCCTCTCACTCGGGGGCTTAGCTGCAGTCCACTACTCGCCTAAGTGACAAAAATCCTACCGAGTGGTGAGTCTGCCTCTCACTCGGGGGCTTAGATGCAGTCCAGTACTCGCCTAAGTGACAAAAATCCTACCGAGTGGTGAGTCTGCCTCTCACTCGGGGGCTTAGCTGCAGTCCAGTACTCGCCTAAGTGATAAAAATCCTACCGAGTGGTGAGTCTGCCTCTCACTCGGGGGCTTAGCTGTAGTCCAGTACTCGCCTAAGTGACAAAAATCCTACCGAGTGGTGAGCCTGCCTCTCACTCGGAGGCTTAGCTGCAGTCCAGTACTCGCCTAAGAAAAAAAGTCCTACTAATCGGTATGGGTCAGTCGCAACCCTACCCCCCGGTGGGTCACACCGTCAAGAAGAAGGACAAGATTGTGGTGAGCAGTACTCGCCTAAGTTTGAAAAATCCTACCGAGTGGTGAGCAGCCCTCCCACTCGGGGGCTTAGCTGCAGCCCAGTGCTCGCCTAAGTTTGAAAAATCCTATCAAGTGGTGAGCAGCCGTCCCACTCGGGGGCTTAGCTGCAGCCCAGTGCTCGCCTAAGTTTGAAAAATCCTACCGAGTGGTGAGCAGCCCTCCCACTCGGGGGCTTAGCTGCAGTCCAGTGCTCGCCTAAGTTTGAAAAATCCTACCGAGTGGTGAGCAGCCCTCCCACTCGGGGGCTTAGCTGCAGTCCAATGCTCGCCTAAGTTTGAAAAATCCTACCGAGTGGTGAGCAGCCCTCCCACTCGGGGGCTTAGCTGCAGCCTAGTGCTCGCCTAAGTTTGAAAAATCCTACCGAGTGGTGAGCAGCCCTCCCACTCGGGGGCTTAGCTACAGCCCAGTGCTCGCCTGTTCGAAAAATCCTACCGAGTGGTGAGCAACCCTCCCACTAGGGGGCTTAGCTGCAGTCCAGTGCTCGCCTAAGTTTGAAAAATCCTACCGAGTGGTGAGCACCCCTCCCACTCGGGGGCTTAGCAGCTGTCCAGCACTCGACTAAGTTTGAAAATCCTACTGAGTGGTTAGCGGGGTTGCAGGTCGACCAGACCCCCCACCCGGGGGCTGCACCGTCAAGAAGAAGGACGAGATTGTATGCACTCAACGATTGGCCCCTTGCTGATGACAGGAACATCAAGACAATTGTTGAGTACCTCGCTGATGAGCTGATCAATGCTGCCAAAGGCTCATCCAACGGGTCGACTGCTGATCCTCCTTCAGCACCTGCATCAAACGATGAGAAACCGATACAAGTGAAGAACAGATTTCACTGGAAGATAAACTCAACATATTCAAAGATAAATCCAGAGGTTTCTAACCGCAGATTAAAAGTACTCGGGCACCAAGCCCGAAGGAGTTTTAATGGTTACAACATCACTCGACATTCCGAGGCAAATAAAGGCGAAGCATAATGTTTTTTCAATCACTCGGCGGGAGAAGGACTGGCTGGATCGCAGAAGCTGTCGAGGTCGATGCTGTCGGCAATGCGAGTGGCTGCCTCGAGGAAGGTGTCCATGAAGTCCTGGAAAGAGTGCTTCTTAGTATTCGCTACTTTGAGAGCTGCCAGCTTGTCTTCCTTAGCCTCCTTGCAGTGCACTCGGACCAACAACAAGGCGACATCAGCACCACAACAAGCGGAAGATTTCTTCCACTCTTGCACTCGGCCTGGAATCTGATTAAGTTGAGTCATTAGGGACTCGAGGTCTTGAGATAGCTCCACCTGAGGCCAGAGTTCAGCATCCACTTGGGTCATCGCCGCCTTTAGTCGAGCCAGATAAGCAACTGCACCATCCAAGCGCGACTCCAATCGCAACAGATTCATTGCAACGTCATCTTTCACATGACAATTGATGGGGTCGAGACCCGTCTCGAGCCGCCCAGTTTCAGCTTCAAAGTCCTGACACAGTTCTGTCCCATTGTGAAAAACGATGAGTCGACAGCATGACAACAAAGTTTAGTCGGTGACAAATTAACTGCAGTCGAATGATCATACCTTCAAGCTTCAGAACAAGTTTCACGGTGAGTTGCTCCAAATAGGACTCTAGCTTGTCTGTCTTGGTCCTAAGGCCGCCGACTTTAGTGGTCAGATTCTCCTTGTCCTTCCTCAGCTGCTCGACTTCTCGATTAGCGTCCGAGATGGCAGTCTTCAGCTTTGCGTTCTCCTCCTCCAATTTGCCGACTGAAGCCAGCTTCTCGTCCGCAAGCTTCGTCTTCTCACGTGCTTCCTTCTGAGCAGCTGCCAGATCCATATCCTCCTGCTCCAAAGCCTCCTTCATCCTCTCTAAAGAAACAACACTCTTCAGATGAGACTGAAGTTGGCAATTTTCACTACGCACATCTGCTTGTGTGAAATCACTCGGTTCAAAGAGACTGAAAGAAAAACCAGTGCGAAGTGTGAGCTACAAAGCAGACAAAACGGTCGAATGTTTACCTCCCATGATGGCTGTTTCTTCTTGAGCAGTTTTGAGATTCTTCTTCGCGAGTTCAAGGTCAAGTTCAACGCTGATATGCTTCTTCTTTAATTCGGTGAGCCGAGCTCCAAGATCACAATACCTCTGCAGCCAGAAAGACAGACATGTCAGTCGACAGAAATAAGCGACAGTGACGGAGAAGAATTACTCTAAGACTACTGCCGAATCAAATATTCAACAGTAGTCTCGGGGACTACACCCAGTGGGTGCACTTAGCATGCCCCCACTGGATCAGATCAATACTCAACAAGGCCTACTCAGCGTGAGATCAAAAAAAAGGATACACCATTAGACCTCAGTCGACTGCCAGTAGTCGACCATGGTCTCGGGGACTACACCCAGTGGGTGCACTCGGCGTGCCCCCACTGGTTCGAACAGTTTACTGAGACTCAGCTCAAGGCGAGCAGAGTTGAAGATTTCCTAAATTCTAGACAAAGGAACACCCCAATGGGTGATCGGATATAAAGATATAAAGGCAACACTCAAAAGTTCAGTCGAAATTTTGCGGACCTGAACATTAGTCTGAAGAGCAGTGCTGGCGTTGTAAGCTACCTGACTAGCCTCATGCATCACTTTCACCTGCTCCATGACAAGGTTCACCTGACGAAGAGCTTCCCTAGCGGTGCCCGTGAGTCATCTGGAGTTTGATACGTAGCAAAAAGTGATGGCTGCAGAGCAGCCGAAGTAGTCGCTGGGTCAGAGGCGTGGAGTTGCACTGGAGCAGCAGGAGTTGATGCAGTCGAGTCCGCCGGATGATCAGTTGTTAGCGGGCTGGCAAACGTGACGCTGGTCCGAACAGGCTCTCCGGAACGATCGACCACCGCCTCGAGCGCCGGCGTCGACTGAGGAACCTGAACTTCAAGCCTCCTCCTACCAGAGCTCCCACTCCTCCTCTTCGTCTCCTATAGAGGTGCCTCTTCTTCATCATCAGGAAGCACAACAACTTCTTGCGGAACTACAGAAAGAGAGAAATGTCAGAAATTCTGCCGATTGACGATCTACTCAACTTAACAAAGCTTGGTCGATCAGACTTACCGACTCGTGAGGTGGCCTCTTCGTCTCCTGGCGCCTTGTCGATGTCCATGTCAGTGGAAGCAGAGGTGGGACTGGAAAGACACATGAATTGGTCGGTTAGAACAAGAAAATCTTCAGTCGACCTACGAAATCGCAAGCGAGATACTCACCCCGAAGCAACAGGGACGTCCATCTTAATTCGTGGCAATGTCTTCTGAGCCTTGGGAGGAGCAACTATAGGCTGCTTGGCCACCTTCTCCGTCGGCTCCGGGGTCGACGTCCGAGTACGCTTCTGAGTACTAGCACTCGGGACCATGCTTTTCCCGCGCCCGCCAGATGGATCATGCTGATGTTTGGATCGACGTTCGGAGCACGGCGGCGAGTCAACTTCTTCCCCCTCGTCCGACTCCTCGCTCTCCTCCTCCTCCTCTTCTCCCGAAGACTCCCACTCACCACTCTCCTCCGCACTGTCCTCCCCCTCCTGGTCCTGCTCCAAAGCTTGTTCAACATTAGGCATCGAATGTAGCTCAGTGAATACCTGCAGAACAAATTGGTCGAGTAAGAGTCAGTCAACATCAAGTATAGTCGGAGCGTGAGCGGAAAGCAGTCGAAACAAAAAGTATACCTTGTCGGGCGGGTTTCCGTCGCTGAAGGGTACGACTCGCCTGGATCCTCTGGGGTTGTCCTAGTTGCCTGTGATGCTCCTCAGCCACAAAGCTACGGTCTCAGACGACACTTCTTCTGGATGGACCCGAGCGGTGTCGTCCGGTCTGGAATACAGCCACATCGGGTGATCGTGGGCCTGGAGAGGTTGGATGCGTCGACTGAGGAACACTTGTAGCAAGTCCACGCCGGTAACGCCATCATTGATGAGCTGGACCACTCTATCCACCAACATCCTCGTCTCCATGGTCTCAACAGCGGTTACTTTCAGTGGGGAAGGAGACTGAACACGGTCAAACGAGAAGTGGGGAAGACCAGTCGACTGACCTGGAGCTGCGATGTCCTGGCAGTAGAACCATGTCGACTGCAAGACTCAAACAGATTCAGGGAGAGTCATGGCGGGAAAGGCACTCCTATTCCTCTTTTGGATACCTAAACCCCCACACATCTGGATGACGTGGGTTTTGAAGTCACTCGACTTCGCCTTTTTTACCGACTGGGAACGAATGGTGAAGATGTGTTTGAAAAGACCCCAGTGCAGTCGACACCGTAAGAAGTTCTTGCACATCGATACAAACGCAGCTAAATACGTGATGGTGTTGGGAGAAAAATGGTGGAGCTGAGCGCCAAAGAAGTTCAAAAATCCCCGGAAGAAAGGATGCGGAGGGAGCAAGAAACCCCGGTTGACGTGGGTGGCGAGCAGAACGCACTCACCCAATCGAGGTTGCAGTTCCGTCTCCCCCTTCGGCAGCCTCGCCGCTCCCTTGGCGATCAATCCGGACTCCTCCAGTTCGGCTAGATCCTCCTGCTGGACCGAAGACCGGATCCAATCGCCCTGGATCCAGCCCGGCGGCAGCCCTGCACGCGACGATGACCCTCGGTTCTGCTTCTTGCCTTTGACCGCCCCCATCGCCTTCTTAGCACGCTCTAGCACCGCCGTCTTGTGCTTCACCATGGCTGGGGAGTAGCAGCGTCGAGAGCGGAGGTCTTGGGCGCGGTGGAGAAGCAGAGGAGAAAGAAGAAGGAACATGCATGCACAGTGCCAATGCCTCGGACCCGTCGCCTTATAAAGGGTCACCTCCGAGTGACTGACACGTGGGACCAGGAAATCCCGTCAAATCCCGCAACAGTTGCGTGCAGCGTACATGGTGAAAAAGGCGGCGCGGTAATCGAGGCATCGCTACTTCTCCGGACCGCCCGTTTTGGCGCTCTCCGGCCCGCGCGCTTCCCCGAAATTTTGTATCCTGCGAAATCCGGGATACACTGCAAACAATCGCACCCAAGATCCTGCGCTCCAACACAGCACTCGACGCATGAGGTCACCAATTCAATCGATAGCTCACTAAATGGATCAAGGCGACTGAGTCGACATCGAAGTACCGACGCGGGCGTTCAGTCTTGCAGAAAACACTCGTGAAGACACGAAGCTCGGAGAAGATTCAACTTCAACCTACTTTTCACTCGTACCTTAATCCATTCGAGGGCTACTGATGAGGATACAGACTTGGGGTAGGGTCATAGGCCTGACCTATACGCCCTACCCAAGGTCACTACCCTGGAAGATAAAAGGACCAAGAGACAATAGGAGAGCGCCAGTCAAACACGCCGAGTGATTTCGACTCGACGACCACATCACTCGGAGGTGCTCCTCACTACCGTCACTCGACCATATGAAGAGTCACTCGACCATATCGAAGACCAAGAGTCAGAAGGACCCGCAACGGTCGGACGTTCACCCCTTAGTCTTTATAAGCATTAACACCACTTAAGGCTGGCATTACCAGTAACGCCCCTTACTTTATGTACATTAAGCCCCTTGTAATGGAGGTTGGCGGGGGTCCTGGCGCACTCTATATAAGCCACCCCCTCCTCTGGGACAAGGATTTGCACCCCCTGTAATATCACACACATAATCCAATCGACCACCTACGGGCACCGAGATGTAGGGCTGTTACTTCCACTGTGAAGGGCCTGAACTCATAAATCCCGTGTGTACACCTTCACCATAGCTGAGATCTTGCCTCTCCATACCTACCCCCTTTCTACTGTCAGTCTTAGGACCACGACAGGGCCCACGAGATAGGGGCGCGCCCTGTAGGGGTGGGCGCGCCCTCCACCCTCATGGCCGCCTCGGCTGCTTCTTGACTTGCACTCCAAGTCCTCTGGATCACGTTTGTTCCAAAAATCACGCTCCCGAAGGTTTCATTCCGTTTGGACTCCGTTTGATATTCCTTTTCTTCGAAACAGTGAAATAGGCAAAAAAAACAGCAATACGGGCTGGGCCTCCGGTTAGTAGGTTAGTCCCAAAATGATATAAATGTGTAAAGTAAAGCCCATAAACATCCAAAACGGGTAATATAATAGCATGGAATAATAAAAAATTATAGATACGTTGGAGACGTATCACCCGTCAAGCCGGCGACACATGAGACGCCGCTCAGGCGCCGCACCCGTGGTGAGGACCTCGTCATCAACGAGGGCGACTGTGGCCCCTCTCCTCCTCTTCCCGCCTCGTCAAGCCAAAGACCGAGTCAGGGCTGCTCCCCGTGAAGGAGCATGGGGCCATGGCCGCTGCCGATGAGACCACCCTCAAACGGGCGCGGGAGGACTACGTCCGCAAGGAGATGGCGCGTCAGCGTCGTGCCCTCGAGGAGATCGCCGCTCGGCGCCGCGGACACGAGGAGGGCGGCGTCATCGTCCTCAAGGACAGCGACGACGAGGCGCCCGGGCCATCCAACACCCCACACATCGGCGACACTGGTTAGGGTTGCAGCAGGGACGACGGCGGCACACAGGACGGTGGCGACTACACCACCAAGATGTACATGATTCTCAGCATGTAGAAGGCGGGCGACAACGACGACTTTAATATCTAGTTGTTTTTAGTAGTGTTTAGTTGTTTTTAATTTATGTTTTCATTTTTTTTACAAATATCAATGAAATCGCCTAGTTTGACCGAATTTGTGTTCCGTTTGGCTAAATTTCAGCCGAGTTTAGTTTTCAAAAAATGGCGTCTAGGTCGGCCTTGGGGCGGCGGTAGGGAAACCCACCGCCCCCACGCCGATTTTTTCGCCGGCACGCCCCAACCGACCACCCCCACGCTGATTTTTTCGCCGGCGCACCTTCAAGCGGTGCTATTTCAAGCCCCTCGGTTGCGGAACGAGTGGAGTTGCTCTAACCATTTCAACCACACATTTTTTTAATTTCTTTGAGGAATTTTTTTTTCTTTTTAATTTTTTTGATACAATCTCGCGAAGCTTTTATTCAAATGGTCATAATGTTTACAGGTACAAAACTAAGATCACCGGGATGTCTTAGCCAAACATGGAGGCCCACCCCCAAATTCAAACCTCGCTTCACTAAATTGTGAGCCTCGAAATTCAAGCTCCTAAATTCATGGACAAAGCTACAGAACAAAAACATACTGTTGTGATCGATAATTTCATTTATAATTGCTCCGTACCTCGCCATGTTCCTCTTCTTGATGTTGTTCACTGCCACCTTGCAGTCAGATGCAACATGTATCTTTTGCAGATTCAAATCATCAGCTAGTGCTAGCGCCTTCCTGGTAGCCAAAACTTCCAGAGTTGCGGGATCGCAGACCCCTCTGATAACCAGAGATGAACCCCCCTGGAAAATACCCTCATGATCATGACATATAGCAGCTATAGCCCCTCCTCGTCTGTTCTTGGCCACAGATGCATCAACGTTTATCTTGCAGAGCATATCTGGAGGCTGCAACCATCTATTTGGGTGGACTAAAGTGGCTCGTCCAGTGCTATCCGTAGGTTTACAAATGGATCCCAAATCCGCTATGTATGAGAGAATGAACATATTAGTTGACGCTGGACTCTGATAGGTATCCTCATAGATGGCCTTTCTCCTTGATCTCCAAACTGCCCAGAGCATCACAACCAAGAGCACAAACTCTTTTTGGGAAAGATCATCATGTAGCTTAAACAGTCAATTCTTTGCGTTGGTGTCTTGGTTCCAACTCATCTTCTCCACAAGATCTCCATCTGTTAATGCCCATATACATCGAGATATCGTGCAATCTAGTAGGGCATGCCTCCATGAGTCCTCTCTTCCGCAGAGTAAGCAAGACGGTGATGTAGCCATATGACGGTGATGAAGAAGCTTCGCCGTTGGAATCGAGTGCTGCGCCAAATGCCATGCAAATAATTTGAGTTTTGATGGGACCTGCATGTGCCACAATGATGTCCATGCCTTGCTCGTATACATATCTGATGCTCCCGCATTCTCTTCTAGCCATTTTTCCATGTGTTCCTTGGTATCCAGAATCATGCGATATGCTGAACTAACAGTAAACTGCCCACTCCTCTCATTGCTCCATGACCAGAAATCATCCACATTCCGGGTGCATATCGGGATTGCCAAAATGGCATCAGTGTCAAAAGGCAAGAACACCGAATGGATCAGGTCCTCCCTCCAGGACGCCGAAGTGTTGTCGATCAGCTCGGAGACCCTCTTCGGTGGATTCGCTGAAAGTGATGTGATTGGTCGCAAAGGGCCAACCCTCGGTATCCAGTTGTTCTGCCATATATCCGTTGTTTGTCCATTCTCGATCCTCCTAATGATACCTTGTTTAAGTATATCTCTTCCATCTAATGTGGCCCTCCAGATATGGCTAGGATGACTCCCCAGTTCAGCTTCTAGGATTGACTGGTCTGGATAGTATACTGCCTTCAAAATTCTTGCGCTAAGAGAGTTTGGATCATTGAGCAGCCGCCATGCCTGCTTCGCTAGAAGTTCTAGATTGAATATTTCTATGTCTTTAATGCCCAAACCACCTAGATGTTTTGGTTTTGTCATCACGTCCCAAGAGACCCAACATGGTTTCCTTTTGCCTTGTTTGCTCCCCCACCAAAACTGCCTTATAATGGATGTAATGTTATCGCACAAGCCTCTTGGTGATCTGAAGCAGGCCATAGAATAAACTGGGATTGCTTGAGCTACTGATTTGATGAGCACTTCCTTCCCTACGACAGAAAGTAATTTCTCCATCCATCCTCTTACCTTCTCCCATACTCTATCTCTTAGATATTTAAAAGTTCCCATCTTAGCTTGGCCAACATCAGTGGGCATTCCCAAATACCTATCGCTCAAGGATTCGTTATGCACATTCAGTACCTGCTTGACAGCATATCTCCTGACTTGTGGACAACCCTTGCTGAAAAAGATTGATGATTTATCATGATTGATACACTGCCCTGATGCATTGCAATATGTTTCCAATAGGTTTGATGCCAACGTGGCCCCCTCAACACTAGACTTAAAAAGCAACAGGCCATCGTCTGCAAAAAGGAGATGGTTAACACATGGAGCTGTAGAAGCCACCTTGATCTCTTCGAGAGCAGATGACTGAGAACTGGTTTTTAAAAGGCACGAAAGGCCCTCTGCTGTAATTAAGAAAAGGCAAGGGGAGATCGGATCTCCCTGTCAGATACCTCTTGTAGGTGTGAATTCTTCAAGTTTCTCGCCATTAAAAAGGACTAAAAAAGACACTGATCGGATCATGTTCATCACCGTGTGGATCCAAGTGGGGGCGAAACCCAACTTCTCCATAATGGCTTCAAGCATAGTCCCACTCAAGTCTGTCATGTGCCTTCATCATGTCTAACTTCAAAGCACAATAGCTATTTGTTTTAGCCCTACTCTTCTTCATAAAATGCAAACACTCGTAGGCACAAATAATGCTATCTGTGATAAGCCTGCCCGGTACAAATGCTGATTGCTCCTCGGATATGATGTCCGGGAGGATGAGTTTGAGTCTGTTTGCTACCACTTTGGACGCAATTTTATAAATAACATTACACAAACTTATTGGGCGGAACTGAGAAAGCTGAGTAGGGTTCAAAAACTTTGGAATGAGCACGAGAACCGTGTCGTTGACACACTTTGCGTCCTCCTCGCCTCTCACAATTCTGAGTACTTCCTTTGTTACTTCATCTCCGCAGATGTCCCAGTGCCGCTGATAGAAATGTGCTGGGAACCCATCCGGCCCTGGAGCCTTGGTTGGAAACATCTGAAAAAGTGCAGTCTTAACCTCCTCATTAGTGTATACATATTTTTGGTTGGAACACTGGACAATACTTGATCAATCCCAGCAACACCCTCTGATGTATACATATTTTTGTAAAAGTCATTCACCATTGCCTTCATCTCTACCATATTCTCCGTTATAACTCCAAGAGTGTTTGCGAGAGCCTTAATCATGTTCCTCTTGCGTCTCTGGCTGGCTCGGAGGTGAAAAAAAGGGGTGTTACGGTTGCCAGCCCAGGGCCATCTGAGTCGCGAACGTTGACGCCACATGAGCTCTTCTGTGTGATAAAGTTCGATCAGCTTTTCGTTAATTTTCAGCTCAACATGTGTGGGTCTGGTCCTGGCTGGGTCACTGCGCAATCTCTCAAGTTCACCTTTCAAACTTTTGATTTATTTCCGAACGGAACCAAAATTATTTTTATTCTAGGACCCCAAGTCTGCAGGCACAGATTTCAACTTTCTTCGCAAGTCGTCAAGCCTTTCTGCCAATCCACCCGAAGCCCAGCTCTGTTGGAGTGTATCCCTCCAAGTATCGTGTGTCTCCCACATGACCTCATACTTGAAGCTCCTTTTATAGTGTGACACCCCCGCGGCATGAAAGTTCAATAATATCGGGCAGTGATCTGACGTAGCGGCTGTCAAGTGTTTAAGATGAGTTGCTGGGAATTTCTCATTCCATTCTGCAGATGCTAGGGCTCGATCCAGGCTGACCTGTGTGTAGCTACCTCCCGCTACTTTCTTCTCATATGTCTAGAACTGGCCTTGATAGCCTATATCCATCAGCTTGCAAATGTCAGCCACTTCACGAAAACCCTATATTTGAGCATTGCTTCGCTCCCCTATGCCCTTGTGTTCGTTTGGACATAGTACTTCGTTAAAATCACCAATATAGACCGAAGGGATATTGCTCACAGTACTAATCCCCTTCATTATGTCCCATGTTTGGTGCCTCATATAAGTTCGGGCTTCCCCATAGAATAAAGTCATTCTCCATGCATCCTTCCCTGGCTCCTCAACAGAACAATCAATGTGATAAACAGAGTAACCCAGAATCTCTACTTTTATTGGATTGTTCCAAAAAAAGCCTAAACCACCACTTCTTCCCTGACTACTCACAAAATAACCATTATCATATCCTAATGTTCCAGCTAACATATCTACTCTTGTTCTATCAATTTGAGTTTCAACAATACACAAAAGAGTAGGGGCAAAATTCTTTGCAATCTCGCGAAGTTCTTGAACTGCCGTAGCGTTGCCCACCCCACAACAGTTCCAACTCAAGATACTCATTGTGCCCGGCGGTGCTCCTCGAAGGAGCCCGCCGATAATGCTGCATTGTTTGTTGACCTCGTCTCTGTCTCTTCTCCAAGTGACCTCGTCTCTGTCCCTTCTCCAAGTGAGGCATTCTCCCCTTCCGATTGCCCCTCCTTATCATTCCCCATGTTTTTCGGTCGTTTGATATGCTTCCTTGGTGATACATAGACCGATGGGAGAGGTGGAACCGACGACTATTTCTCCAGAACCACCATTGCCTTCCTGTTGTCCTCCTCATTATTCCCTGCATCGTCGGTGACTTGTGTCTCAACTGATGAACTCGTCGCATGTTCCATGGAAGAGCGTTTATTGTTAATCAGTTCTCCTCCTGTTCCTTCTCCTTCACCATTAGGATTCTCCACTGCTGCTGTCACTGAATTATCCTTTTCCTTTTTCATCCCATCATTCATCGGCGCCTTGTCAAAATTCTAGTTCTGCCTCTGTGCATTGGAGCGCCATCTCTAATTGGGATTATAGGGCTCCCTCCCTCTCCCTCTTCCACTTGTATTACAAGGGCCTCCTCTGCCACGCTGGGTACCAAAGTTGCCCTGGCCGGCAGGCCTAATGCGAATATTATCCGCCATCAAAAAGTCTCCCTATTCAAAGGTTGACTCGTCATGAACTCCGTCGCCACACTCCTCATGCCAGTGCCCGAATTCTCCACAGTTAAAGCAGAACATTGGAAGTTTCTCATATTTCACTTGGTATCTGACCCTTTCCTCTCCTTTTCTGCCAGTAACAAACTGCTTTATCTTGGCGTTTATATCAATCTTAACTCTCACCCTGACAAACTCCCAAAAGAAACCTGCTGGGAGTTTTAGCTGGACCTCCTCCACCTCTCCTATGCGAGATGCCATCCCTCTGACCGCTGGCTCGATCAAGAAATTGTTAGGTAGTAAGTGGATTTGGGCCCAAACAGAGAGCCTGTCTAGCACAATACTGTCCGGTTTTTTGAAGCCATCGTACTCCTTCATGATAACTGCATGATCCTTGAACAGCCAAGGGCCCTCCATCATCGTTTTGTTCCAATCCCCCAAGCACCCGAACTCTGATGTGAACAAGTTAGGTTTGATCTTCCTCCATACAACCGTCCTCGCGGGATTCCAAGCAGCCCGCATATCTCCATACAGAGCATTAGGGCTGAAGCTTTTAGGTGTGTGCACCCGTGCGATGGCGAGCCACTTCGCCGGCGCCCCCAAATCCGGCAGTTCTTCTTCCCACACAAAGTCATCATCCTCTCTCTTCTTCCTGCAGATTCAGCCGAGCCAGTAGCTCGTCCGCGGTCTCTCTCCCCTTCTGTCCTTGCGAACTCGAACTCGCCGCCATCTTCCCCATATCCGATCGCAGACCTGGAAATCCGGCCGGGTAAGATCAAAAGAAGATCTCCCTTAGTCAGCCCGACTCCCCGGGATGGTCCAGAGAGGAGACGACGACACTCCGAGGTAGATTCCGGCTGGAACGCCGGAAGACGTCGAAACCCTAGTTTTGTCGCCTAGGGGAAAATCACTACAGATACGTTGTGTATGGAGTTTTTTTTTTCTTTTGACGAGGGATGGGTAATTCTTGCTGCTGCGAGGCCTTATCATGAAGTCGGGCCAAGCCCAAGTCACCGACGCTCAAAAGCGACCCACGCCACGAGGAAGGCAAGGGTTTTGCCGTCGACCTCGCCGTGGAGGTTTCCCCACCCATTCCCTGGTCGCCGCCGTGTGCCTCCCTTCCCGGTTCGTCGGCTCCTCCGAGGTACGCATTTGGATCCATCCCCTTCCCTTCTCGAGCAGCATTGGTTGAGCCAGCCGAGGCGACGTCGATTATTCCACCCGAGTTCTGTCGATCCCGTTCCGCGATGTCTGCGTGCTCTCCGTTCTTCCACCGTGTACCTGGCTCTGCTGATGCAGTTAGCCCACTGCGTTTGGGTCTGGAGTATCTGTGAAACTCTGGAGGAAATAGCCTGGTTTATTTATTTATTTTTGGTAAAACCCGTTCTAGAATGTCTAGAAATCGCTATCCAAATCTGTTTGGTTAGGTCCTTCCAGATATGCGTGCTAAATTCAGGAGGTGGATGTTCGATTATCTCGTGGACCTGTTGTTCTAATTGGTGTACTTTCAGAAAATCTCCTCCCCCTACCCCCAGTCCCCACCGAGCAGCAATTCCATATGATTAGGTCGTTTGGTTAATTTTCCCTTGTAACGTTTTTCTGTCCCATGATATAAATATTAACGTTTTTCTGTTCACTGTGAAGATAAGCACATGAATCTTTCAAACTAGTACAAGAAAAGTTTGATATTTCACTGATGTTTCCTTTTACATTTGTTCTTACAGCTGTTAATTGGTTATCTTGTTATGTTCCATTCTGATAATAGAATCTTTACTTCAGCGCCCGACGGGTCTTGAGACTGCCCAAGTTGTGCAGCTGAGATACTCGATAGAGGGTCTCCCAGAGCCACTGCTTGCAGAGATCGTCAAGAGGATTACCAAGACAAGTGATCGTAATTCTCTTTCCCTTGTGTCGAAGCAGCTCTGCATCGTCGAGGCGGAGCACAGGGATGCTATCCGTGTTGGCTGTGGACTCAATCCTTTAACGGAAGCCCTGGTATCGCTGTTTTCCCGGTTCCCCAATTTGGCAAAAGTAGAGATCAATTACTCTGGGTCGAAGTCCAGTAACGGGGACCAGTTGAACAACCAAGGCCTACTTGTTTTATCATCTCACTGCTCCTTGCTGTCCGATCTTGCTTTAAGCTTCTGCTCATACATCGATGACACTGGTCTAGGTTATCCAGCTGAGTGCAAAAAATTGAGGTCCCTCAGGCTGAACCATGCACCAGCAGTCACTTCTACTGGGATTTTTCGGGTGGCGGTTGGTTGCAGGTATCCTTCGGTTCTCCACCTTGTCGACTGTACAGCAGTAGACAGCGGGGAGTGGCTGGAGTGCCTTAGGAGGTATGGATCACTTGGGGAACTTGTTGTAAAGGATTGCGATGGTATCAGCCAGTATGATCTCTTAAAGTTTGGCCCAGGATGGTCGAATCTCCAAAAGTTTGAGTTCGAGATTAATGGAAATTACTGGGTGCCAGGGGCCCGTGATCCCTCCTACGTGTCTGGCTACCCATATAGCTATGACATCTGCTGTGATAATCTGAAGGATCTTAGGTTGGCTCATATAATAACTGAGCCAGAAGTTGGACTTCGTTTTCTCTTGGGGAAGTGCAAAGCATTGGAGACACTTTACCTGGAGTATGTTATTGGTCTAAATGAGAATGAGATGATTGCACTATTCCAGAGGTGCAGCAACCTTAAAACCATCTCACTTCGTCTCATGCCTCTGCGATGTGAAGATGGTGAGTTTAGGACGCCATTGACTAATGCTAGCCTTAAGGCTCTAGCTCTTAGCTGCCCTATGCTTCAGGTTGTTGAGCTCACCTTCACATTTTGCGATCCCATTTATCCTACTGAAATAGGCTTCACACAAGAGGGTATTGTAACGCTCATCCAATCATGTCCGATTCGTGCTCTTGTTCTAAATGGTGCCAGCAGTTTTTATGATGAGGGGATGAAGGGCCTCTCATCCTCACAGTTTCTGGAGAAGCTTGAGCTTGTGGATTGCATGTTTATAACTGATGTTGGTATGAGTTTCATTATACAGGCTCCTAGCTTGAGTAGTCTCACGCTCCGCAAAAAGAGAGTGACAGATGGTGGAATGGCTGCGTTGGCACGTGCACAGAAGCTGGAGTCGCTGATCGTTATAGGCTGCCGCCGGGTCTCTCAGGAAGGCGCGCAGAGAGCTGCCAAAACAGTTCACTACTCTGCGGAGGCTGAAAGCCATGACAGCCTACAAGGAATGATCGCCAAAAGGAATGGATAGCAGACACACCAATCATTGTTGGGTTTATTCTTTAGCCTTCACTTACGAGATTGAAGCTGTATCTGTCATTTTTTTTCTTTCTTCTTATGAGTTCCAGCACTCCAGATGTTAGTTCTGATGAGTTCCAACATTGCTTCTATCTGCACCTTTGTGTTGTTTCTGCTTGTAAGGTCTCCTCCTCGCATGGAGATCTCATAACATGTCACCCTTTAATTTTGTTTTATAGCTGTGATGGGGTTCGGATTTTGAAAGAATACCAGGTTCTATTGGCTGCTTGAAAACGCGGGTGTTCCTGTAATAGTCTGGTCATCACGTAGTCTTGCTTTTTTTTAGATTTATAATCATCTTTGTGATCTTGGCTGCCGCTTCTGTAATCTGAGACTTTTGTCCCTTGTTTGTGCTTTGTGCCTAATGGAATGCAGAAAAATCTGGAGCACATTAAAAAAAATCCCGAAGGTGCCACTGAAAGAAAATGGAACTCCTCCGAGAAATCGAGCCCTTGCGACGCCAACATGAACTTCTCCGTGAGATTCCGGTCGCTAGGAAGGGAAGGTAAGCCAAGAAATGTCACATACAGAGGGCGACAAGAATCTGGAATACTTGGGTCGGTTGCTTTTAGTTTTAGGTACTCGCCCCCACACGGTTATCTAGTAGCGCAGAAAGGTGCTTTTACTCGTCCATCACCGACCGAAAGAGAAGAAAGAGATCGCCGGGTTCTATCTGTATACTATCATGGCCAAAAGTCAGGAATGCGATTCCCACCCTGTTCTGTATACTGTATTGCATTTCTCTTTCTTTCTTTCTTCCTTTCCTACAGCGCTTCCACGTTTTTCACTAGCTAATTTCGATTAGTTAACTGGCAGCAAAATCAAGCCTAAAGCTAGGCGTGATCGGTGTTTGTTAGTAACTTATTGTCCTTTGGTTCCCTTTCGGGAGAGAAAATTTATTCAAAGATTCGTCGTTTTAAAGTACTCAAAGTAGTACGTTGGTTAACCGGTTTCGTTCTTATATTCTTTGCAAGGATTCGTGTATGTTCAGAGGAGGGATGCCTCATAGAGAACCAAATTTATGCGTAGATGATACAGTACAGTACGAGTAGTGTTTCTTAGGTTGGAGAGCAATTTGTCAGCTAAAAGACAGAAATAATTTGATAACTGCGAAATACAAGAATAGTGCTCTTTGTTATTTATACTAGTATATCATAACAGTTTATTGCAGTTTACATCCTCCAAATACCACTAGTGATAGTTTTCTGACAGCTAATACATCTGACGGTTTAAGCAGCAAAATCCTGCTCTGTCAACTGCGGATAATTTCCTTGCCTAGTTAGCTAGCCTAGCATAGCCCGTACGTGACCAAATGCTGTGCCTAGTTCTAGCTGCGCGCGAACGATCCGATCCGATCCGATCGACGGTGCTCAGCGCCGGCGGCGGACGACCGGGGACCACCAGTACTGGAAGCACGACTGGTAGGAGATGAGTAGCAGGACGAGCGCCAGCGCCAGCGCCACGCCCCACGGCGACGACGCCCCGCCGTCTCGCTGCCGCTGGTCGTACCAGGGCGGCTGCTGCTCCCACGACATCACCGACGGCGGAGCCGCGAGCAGCGATGACGACGACGAGTACGAGTGCGACGACCGCCAGCGGCGCCCGGTCGCGGACCAGTACTGCGCCGCGAGGAGGAGGACGAACGGGGACAGGACGACGGCGACCCGGAGCTGGTCGACGAGGCTCTCCATCGCGGACTCGCAGTGCGAGTAGAGCGACGCGCCGCCGAGGAGGCACGCCGTGGCCAGGAACAGGCACATGTGGAACGACGTCGCCGACGGCGCGGGCTGTTGCCGCGAGTACGAGTAGCCGTAGCCGTACCGGTCGCCGTGGTAGTAGCCTCCCGCGCCGCCGCTCGCCATGATCGATCGTCGCGCGCGTCACATGAACTCCACAGAAACCCGCGGCTTTGGCGCGGCCGTTCTCTTTCCTCGACGTCTCGTCTCCGGCGTCTGTGTTTGACGGCGTACGGGAGGGCGAGGAGCGGAGGATTATATAGACGGGGGGAAGGAATCATGGAGAGGGACGGAGGCTGGGAAAGGGACGCTTGCGCACTGAGCGTTGCTTTGCTTTACTTGGCGCGAGGGGATTCCGGCCGGCGCGGATACCTTCACGAGGGGGTGAAGGTGCGGGCGGGCAAACCGCGCGGCGACGCGTGCCGTGCGCCGCCGCCGACCAGGCTGGCCGTGGGTGGAGTGGAGGCGTCGGGATGGCATGGAAAGCGTCCGCGAACACGTCGGCATCAATGGATAACCCTCTCCGAAGATCCTTATGAGAAAGGCGGGTGCCGTATGGAACCGGATCCTCTAACATTCTCAAGGGATGTCACGTAAGCTATAGTAACCGTGATATTTCTTCTTCACATTCATATGATTAAACCTAAAATAATTATAATTAATTTGTAAATTACAAATCTACTCTATACAATTACAAAAATTACATACAAACAAAATTATGGTGCAATAATATTATTTTCAATTTATTTTTGTATACAGTAAATCCGCACAGTGGTTGCTATAATAACCCTGACATCCCTTCTTCGTTTTATACATGCATTTTACTGTAGCTTCGTGACATCCCTTGAGGATGTTATAGGATCCACTTCCTGCCCCTACGCCTTCATAGACAGTGAATGAATAAAAAAATTGAAATGAAACTGAAAGAAAAAAACTCCGAAACTGTAGGACATCAAACATGATAAAACTGATGCTCTTGCAAAGTTTCATCCACAAATAACATTTCAGGAGTCAACAAAAAAGATCACTATTCGAAGTTTATGTGCACTTTTAGCAATGATTTATTTGGTGTGCGCTCCTCAAAATTTATTTGTGGCTGAAACTTTGCAAGAACATCTAATGTTTGATCATGTTTGATGTCCCAAAATATTGGATTTTTCCATTTGGTTTTTATTTTGTTTTGAATTTACTGTTTGTAGTGGGTGTAGGGGCACCTGGGTCTTAAAAGGTCTGTCTTAATCTTTATGCAATGTAGGTGGCTCAAGGCAAAATATATGGGGTTCTTTGTCGTCCAAATGTGTTGGATATTTTTAGCTGTGTTCGAGCCTTTTTCTCTCTTAAACTTCAAGAAATGTATACAAAGACAGATATAAATACGGATAAGTATAGAGAGGATACCTGCCAACGCACATACACAGGTCATAGGAAAAAAAGTGAACATCCATGCAGAGAGTGCACTGGTGGAAAAAGGGCCTTTGGTCGCGGTTCGCAACTGCCATTAGTCGCGGTTGCGCAACCGCGACAGACCGGGCGCGACTAAAGGCCCCCCCCTTTAGTCGCGGTTGCTTAAGAACCGCGACTAAAGGCCCGTCCACGTGGGCGCCAGGTGGCCGTCGGGGCGGAGGACCTTTAGTCGCGGTTCTTCTGGCCAACCGCGACTAAAGGCCGCCGCAGGTTTAGGGTTTTAGCCCCCCCCCCTTAAACTTGTTTTCTGTTTAATTTGTATTGTTTTATTTCTTTTGTGCTTTATTTTAATTTTGAAGGAGTTTCATATATTCTACGGTACTACATACATGCATATGAATGTACAATTTCAAATAAATTTGAAATTAGAACCAAAAAGAATTCAAGAGGAATATACAATATATATTCAATATCATCGGATGACCATATACAATTTTGAACAAGTTTCCATACATGATTTAATGCATATAAAGTTCTACGTCCTCGTAATAGTGTTCTCCTTTAGGATGGAGGACTTCCCTGCTGAACCATCCAGCTAGTTCCTCTTGAAGTGGTCGGAAGCGAGCTTCTGGACTAAGCATCCACCGGAGGTTATTCCTCTTAGCATTGGTATCACTCGGAACCCGCTCAGAGGTGTATCTCCGGATCATCTCACAGACATAGTATCCACATAGATTGGTCTCCGGTGGCTGAATATCCCCAGCATTCTTAGCCTTTAACATTTTGAATTCTAGCTCTTTTTTGAATTCACCGACCTTTGTATCTACGAACCGTCTCCAAACCCTACGAGGCAAAGAAAATTAAATGAACAAGAGAGTTATTAATTAGTTACTTGATATTAGAAAATGAACGAAATAGGCCGATCGATATAGAGCGCAAATGAATGAAAATAATTACTTCTGCAGCATTCTTCTCATGCCGCCCCAAAGCTTTGGATCCATATTCACAGAGTCGTGGACGAGACATTCTGAGGTGTTAACTTTAATTACTAGCAGAATCCAGTGGAACCTGCGGACACGATACATGCACAGTACGTCATGCATAACTCATCGATTAGCCGGCCACATACCATGCATGGAGTAAACAAAAGAGAATGTGCTCAAGACAGAAACACTCACTCAAAATGGTAAGGAAATAGAATATCACTTTTGAGTTCCTGCTTTGTAAGAAACTGCCACAGGTCTGCCTCCACGTCGGCGGGGTAACGCTCCAACACATGTCCATTAACGATGTGTGGGTCAATGAACCCAACATCATGGATGTTCCTTACTCTGCATTCCTTAATCTTCATTCTGCATGTATAATAGCGTACACAACAATATAGTTAGGACATATATATAGTGCAGGCAATATGAACGAGATGAGGTAGAAATTAATAAATCACTTACAGAACGTAGCAACTGATGATAGATTTATCGAGCTCGCGCAGATTGAAAAGCTGGAACAATTCACTCAGTTCAATTTGTACATAGTAATGTTTGAAGTGATGCTCATGTCTAACTTCCGCATAAATATATTCTTTGGCGTTTTTATTTTTTATGTAACCCTTGTACCATTTCAGCAGACCTTTCATTTGTGGAGGTAGATCATTTTCCTCCGCAGGCTCGACGAGAGGCCCATTCTTGACATATGTAATTACTACCTCCTTCACTGGCGCCTCATCAAGGCCTAACAGTTCACGAAGAGTAATACCTAAGTTGGCCGCTTGTTCTCTGGCACTCGTTACAGTCAATCCCTGTGCTGCCGCAGCTTGTATGATCTCGGGGTCATCCGGACAGAAGGCTTCCACTATAAGCGGGGCAATCGATTGTTTACTTTGTTCCCCGAGCTGGGCAACTTGTTTCCCGCTTTTTTTACTTTCGGCCTTCTCCCGCTCTTTGTTCTCCTTGAACATGAGTGCCTGCCTGCGAAGTTCACGTGCATAGTCGTTAGGCAGATTCTTCGCGGCTTGGGACGGTGTGCTCAAAAATGACTTAGCCCACTTCTTTTGCTCATCAGAAAATACTGGCTTGGGCTCGGGCTCTCTTTTCTTCTTGCAGTCCGCCTTCCATTTCTCCAAATCAGCAGCCGCGGCCGCGTCGACTTCCTCGGCACTACGTTCCCAAGGCCTTGTGGGGAGAGGCTTCAGTGATGGCTCCGGTACCTTTGTGGTCTTAGGTACATAAGGGTCCGGGTTAATAATCCAGGACTGCTTCTGCTTCTTTGCCGGAGGTGGATTGGGGGGCGGCGTCTGATCACCCGCCGGACGAGGACTGGGGGCGGCGGCTGATCACCCGCCGGACGTTGTGGACTGGGGGGCGGCGTCGGCTGACGTGACGGAGGTGTAGGTGAACCGCCACCACCACCACCACCACCACCACCACCACCACCACCACCGCCACCGCCACCACCACCACCGTTGGGGGGTGGACTTGTTGTCCTTGGCGCCTCGCCTGGAAACTTGATAAACTTCTTTTGCCATAGAATGAAATGGCGCTTGACATCTCCAAGTCTTTTCTCCCCTTCAGGTGTAGCAATGTCAATCTCCAGGTCCTCAAACCCTTGGACTATGTCCTCCACCGTGACACGAGCATAGCCATCTTGAATGGGGTTGTTGTGGTGGAGTGCTCCAGGTAAACATGGTAAAGCACTGCCGATGGCTACCTTCATGGACATGTTCCCGATAGGATAATACAGATGACATTCTTTCATCTCCTTTATATCGTCCACGGGGTAGCGAGGATGCTCCGGTGAAGTAATTTCGACCACCAGAGGCTCCGGTGCAGTAATTTGGACCACCAGAGGCTCCGGTGCAGTAATTTCGATCGTCGGTGCATCTGCACCAGCCGGTGGGGCCTCCGTGGAAGCCACGCTGCTTCTCCGCTGCTGGCTTCCGAGATCCGCTGGATGATCTTCATGCTGCACCCGAGCTGCATCTCTTTCGGCTACTAGTACACTCATGGTTTTCTTCATCACATCCATTTCCGATGCCAACCGCGCCACAACATCTGCTTCCCGATCCATCTTTCTCTTACGGCTTCTGTAACCGTACGGGTCATCGTTCTGGGGGAACCCTATTTTCCACGGAATGTGCCCCATGCCTCGTACACGTCCTCCGTGTTCAGGATTCCCGAGGGCTTTTGTCAGCGCGTCGTTCTCTCTGTTGAACTTGATCTTCCCCTGTTGAGCATCCCTCATTGCGTTAATAAGGGCTTGGGTGGGTTTAATTAATTTGCCCCGGTAAACACACTCCCCTGTCTCCGGGTTCAGCGTTCCCCCATGCCCGTACCACCAGCTTTTGGCCCTTGGGTCCCATCCCTCCGTACCTGGACGGATTCCTCGCGCCCTCAGCTCGTTCTCCATCTTCTCCCACCTAGGCTCCCAAAGGCGATACCCTCCTGGCCCCATAACATGATTGTACTCCTTCTTAGCCGCATTTTCCTTATTTTTTTTCGATATTTGAATGTACTTCTTTGTTTTCTTTTGCTTCACAAATTCTTGCCAATCATCTTTCAGTTTCTCATATTGTCCTTTGAAATCCGGAGTCTTGTTCTGCTTGACAAAGTCATGGGCTAGATTTTGCTTGAATTTCCGGAATGCGTCGGCCATCTTATGAAGAGCGAACTGTTTGACTAGCCTCCTCCTCTCCTTGTTTTCCTCAATCTTGTTACCCTCCTCATCGAATTTGTTGTATTCCGGAGGTAGAACGAAATGTTCCATAAGCTTCTTGAAGCAATCTTTTTTTGTTCTCTTATCGACAAAAGTGAAACCATCAATTCGTGCCTTCTTTGGCTCATTTCAAATGCCGAGTCAGCTACACCTGCCTCTGCCTTCCATTTCAGCAAATCCAGTGTGCAGCCCAGCTTTTTCAGACCATCATCGCATCCGGGGTACAGCGCCTTTCTGTGATCCTCTAACATGCGATCCAAATTCTCCCTCTCCTTTTCAGTTTCGCAGCGTCTCCGTGCATCAGCAATGGTCCGACCAAGATCATCAACGGGATCATCACGTGCCTCTTCTTCACCTTCCCCTTCACCTTCAGCATCCTCCATGAAAGTATCACCGAAATGAGCAAGATAGCTTTCATCGATGAAATCATCCCCTTCTTCATCTTCTTCCATTATAACCCCTCTTTCTCCATGCTTGGTCCAACAATTATAGCTTGGCATGAAACCGTGCCGAAGCAGATGCATGTGAACATCTCTTGAGGAAGAGTAACCCTTCTGATTCTTACAGATAACACATGGACAGATAACAAAACCCCCCTGCTTGTTCGCATTAGCCACTACGAGGAAATCTTTCAAACCCGTAGTGAACTCGCCGGAGAGTCGGTTACCGTACATCCATTGCCGATTCATCTGCATTATTATAATATAAAATATATAATTAACCATCATGCATTTGTTAAACTAACTAGCTACAAACAATATAAATTAAACAATGAACTGCACACATGCATATTTTATCAATGACACACATGCATGAAATGTTCAAGTTGCTAACCGCGATCGAGGAGGAAAAAATAAATGAGGAACCTCAAGTGTGGCTCCAACACTTCATATCATGTTTGTTTCACCCTCTTAGGGTATTTCATCAAACACCTTGTGTGCATAAGAGGAACCAAAAGCAAACCTACACCCCCTTGTGAAGCTTGTGAAGAGAAGTGGCACCAAATGGCTAAGTGAGTGTGCTGAACTGGTATATATAGGGGAGGAGCTTTAGTCGCGGTTGGCCTGGCCAACCGCGACTAAAGGCCTTTGCGCACCTTTAGTCGCGGTTGGCCTGGCCAACCGCGACTAAAGCCCCTCACGTGCACCAGCTGGGCACCGAGCGCCCTGGGCCCAGGCCTTTGGTCGCGGTTCGTCTGCCGAACCGCGACTAAAGACTTCATTAGTCGCGGTTCCTACACTTTCGCGACTAATGGGGCTGGACGGAAGCCTCTTTTTCTACCAGTGGTGACCCTCAGCAAAATGGCTGGTATAACTTTTACAATGCTCGAGGATCTCGCTACTTCCCCGAGAACATCATCGAGTTCGTCGGCGACGATAGTGAAGGCTAATGGTGGCGAGAATGAAAGTGGAGGATGTGGGTCTTTTTATATTGGTGGGCGATAGGTAAACATGGCTGGTAGCGGAAAAAGTTGGCGATAAAATCGCCACAAGCCAGCGTGGGAGGTTGATGAGGAAGGCAAAACTTTCTTCCTGTGAGATCGCTTAACGGATGGCGCATGCTCCAAAGTCAGAGCCCTTAACCTCCAAATCTGGAGGCTCACGGGCATGATATGGAGCGCCCTACATAAGTTATGGCAATTATGCTAAAGTGTCGTTTTGGCCCAAAATCGCCATAGTGGCGGTTGTTATGGCCATCGGTCCAATATGGAGCCTCTGCTAGAGTTGCTCTAAAGGCATCTCTAACGTCGATTATCAAATGGACATCATCAAATGTCTACAACCATGCGGAGACCATCCAATCAAAGTCACCAAATGTCTGCCCTTGTCCGGACTCCTCCCTTTGACAAATTCTATCTAGATCAATATCAATTCTAGCAATCATACATTTATATAGTTGCAAACACATGCAAGTAGTACCAAAACCACCGGACGTTGAATAATTCTTTTACGTCCATCAATACCAAAAGCCTTCAGTCCGGCTCTACATGCCAAGGACCTGGCATCTTTTTCACCTTCCTTTGGCGCAAAACATTTGTACATGGTCGCACAGAAGTCTTGAACAAACTTTGCCGCATTGGGATCGAAGTCTGCCACCTTCACGAACAACGACCTCTGCTACTTGGAAGCGGCCTTGATAGCAATTTTCCTCTCCTTGAGCTTAAACTTTCTGTTTTACATCTCCATAAACACATGAAACCTCTCGTCGTATTTTCCTCCTTCATCTAATTGCACCTAGCACATTCCTCCTCCTTCTTCACCATTATGTCCTCAAACTTTTCCGAGATCTTGGCCGCCGCCCCTTCTCGGTTCACTTTCTCGTTTCCCATCCATCCCTGGCCTAGCCACATGTGTGCCCGATGCTTAAGGAGACGCGCCTCAATGGTCGTAGCTTCACATGCTGAAAAGAGCAACAAAACCCAACCCACACGAACATTGGTCATGTTTTCTGCTCAAATGATTGGGAGATACTCTTCCATGTGGCTCGTCTGCAGGTTCTGCTTACCTTATGCTCCGATCATTGCCCTTTGTTCCTTTAGGCGGCTTTTCTACATCAAATGTGTCTTTTTTCAAATTTAGGGAATTCTGGATTAAGGTTCAGGGATACATGGAGATCGTTTAGGCGGCTTTGGACAGAGCCACCTCCATTCATGACCTTGTCCGCACACTTCATACCAAGCTATGCTGCACCACCAAAGCTTTGAAGAAATGGCAGCATGAAAATGTGGGTAGCATCAAGTTTCAATTAAAAATTGCAAAGAGATCATTTGGCGGCTCAACATGGCTCAGGAAAACAGTGGCATCTCCGTTGATGAGCATACCTTTTGTGTTAACCTCAAAGCCAAGCTCCTAGGCCTCTACGCTATCTAGAAGTCTCTCATGCGGCAACATTCCAGGTTGACTCGGTTTGGAAAGGGGGTGCTAACACTAGGCTCTTCCACATCACCGCAAGCGCTAGATGCCACAAAAACTTCATACAAATCCTTCAAACATTTGCTGGCGGTGTTGCCATCTTGAAAGGGGACAAAGAGGCTGAGTTTTTCAAACATTTCTAGACCCACCTTGGCACTCGGTGGCTAGACTGGCGTGTCTCAGCAGGGAAATCATGGGAGACGAGCCTTTCAGTCTCACCAGCCTCGAAAGACCTTTTGATGAGTTGGAGATTAAAAGGGTCATTTTTCTCTTTATTCGGTCAAAGCTCATGGGCATGATGGCTTCGTCGAAGACTTTTTCAAGTATTGTTGGGAAACCATCAAAGATGACCTTGTTAGCCTAATGGAATGCTAATCTCATAAATTCGGTGAATAACGTCCTGCTTCCTAAGATCGTAGACGCGCATAACTTGATCCACAACATCTCCAAGATCTTCTTTAAGCCGCTAGCCAACCGGCTCGCACCTCTATTGGGCATCCTTGTATCGAGAAGTCAAAGTGTTTGTGACATCTTGATTTAATAGGAACGATAGACTACTCATATCAATACGGAATTTCTTCTCCATCCAACAAGGAACCTAAAAATTAAGTGTGCTTGGTTGGAGCAATTGGAAGATGGATGGCAGACTGGGAAGTTGATCCCGGTGCGCACAAGTGAGAGACACAGTGTGCAAGAAAGATTAGTGTTGATCTATGGAGCCAGTCTAGATGCCCAGGCATAACGGCTAGGAACCAACGACTATGGCTAGGGTGTTATAGTGCCTTCATCCAGAAGTGATGTATGCATGACAACTTTTCGGTCCATATAAATTCCCGGTCCAACATCACAATATAGTATATCGATCACATGATCATCAATATAGAGGTACACATTCCATGTAAAGGACAATCTAGTCATTGACAACCTTGAAGAAGCAAAATGACCATATTGTACCCTCCATGCGCATGTACGAACAAATTTAGTCCCGTTCTTATGGATCATCGATGGCTCATCCATCACCTTCTTGATGTAGACTATATAAGTAGGACGTGAAGGGTTCTATGCTTTTGCCACACAGATCTTTGTTGGTTCATCGGCCAGCAAATGCTTTGATATGTAACATTGAGTGTACTCTCTTGAAAAGCACTTATCAAAGTTGTTTTGGCCTATGATTAGAACTATCTTCAATTCGTTTTGGCCTAGGATTAGAACTATCTTCAATTCGTTTGTGTAGCCATGCATAAATTCTATTTAATCTCTTTTTTTTGACAAAGGGTGAATTTTATTGACTTAAAATGAAGCATCAAGTGGATACAAACATAGTGAGCACACACCCGGTCTCTGCATAGCTAGGATGCACACAACCAACATCAACGCACACACACACAAAAACCCGCTGGCAAATAGCAAAGTCATAAGACCAAAGCTATGCCTAAACGAGAAAAATATATCAAATCAAACAAATCTGTGATTGATAATATACAACAACAACTGCATGCACACCAACCATGCATCTCATGACACCATAAGGATGATGAGATTTTTCACCAGCAATGCCTTCATGAAGGTAGCGACACTCTATGTCGTCATCACCGGATTCAACCATCAAAGGTCAGATTCCAGGTTTTCACCCTGAGGAACTAGTCTGAGCTTATCTGGGCAATGCCTTCAACAAGGTAATGACATAAAGCATCGCCATTGCCATCTATGACCAACTCGTGTCAGTCCTAGATTTTTCACCTCGGAGCTCAAGACCAGGTACTTGAGAAGCACCACCATCGGAGTCAATCATATGTTGTGCCACCACTTTTCCGCGATCCAAGCAACTACGTGTGATGGGCTAAAAAACCGACCTCCACCACTGCACAACCTTACCCTCTACATCAAGTTGTCGTCCATATATTGCATATCACCGTCAAAGGCAACCACTAGATCTGAAGAGAGAAATCCTCCCGAAGATCTTACGGTGGCCATTGCAATCCGGAGAGGCCACCGCACCAAACTAGAGTGGTCACTACATGGACCAACATGTACCGTGCAGCACATCACCGTCGATTGCCACCTCACCGAAGAGAGTTCTGTCCAAGCCATCGACCTAAGGGCCGCATGGCCGGATCTGAAGCACGAGAAGCAGAATTGTCCGGCAACCAAGAACCACAACACTGTATCACACATGAAAACAACACCCATTGTCCCTTGGACTAACTCCACCTAGACGTGGCCAAGACCAATGCCTAGTAGCAGCCCAGCCGCCACACAGAGCAGACGGATCTGGTCATCACGTCGCACATGCCTACGCCCCTGACACAACCTCATTGCCATGCCGCTGGTGACTGCTGTTGCACCCTACGCGAGGACGCCAAGAGCAGCCACCGGTCGTTGAGACCCCGGACAAGTCTCGACGCGCCGCCCGGAGCTGCTGCCCTATAGACCAGAGGCCGCCGCGGGAAGGCTCCCCTCTGCCGCCATTGTCCATGCGGGCTTCGCCTGACGGTGTCCTCCAGCCGCGGTGCGACAACTAGAGGAGAAAGGAGTGGCAGCATCGCTAGGTGAACGGTCGCGTCCGAGTCACCTAGGGCTAGGCGACGCAATTTTTTTTCAAGTGATACGATTTCATCTAGCAATGCTCATTCATGAATAGCACTTCATGGTTCCGCTACTTCGTCGAAGAGACCATGGAAACTAAAATAACATAAGCGGACTGCATTGTTCATACGATAGCTGAAAAGGTAAATTTGCCCGCCGGCTAATGAGGTCACCTATTATAGGTAGGGGCAAGGACCCATCATACGGGACCCACATGGGGCCCATCACCACCATGGGTAGGGACCCGGACCATACCAGCATTCGGATGGACACATCAGGAAGTCCACTCGGACAGCTCGACAGCACTCGGACAACCACCCGTCACTCAACTGGACTACCACCACTCGGATTAAAGAGATGAAGGGACGATGCGGGAGATGCAACGGCCAAGGAATCCTAATCCACCCTAAAGGCAGAGAGTCAAGACTACTGTTACCTGTAACTGTTGTAGTAGAGACTCTTTACACCTGTAACTGACGCAGTCAATGTCATTAAATGCCCTAGCGACATGGAGGACATGGGGCTGCGGCATACTCTATATACGCCGCACCCCGCCTCCTGAGCTAGGGTCGAGCAACCTTTGTAACCATACCCATCAAATCAAAACCAAGCCTCAGGGCACGAGACGTAGGGCTGTTACCTCCGCCGAAAGGGGCCTGAACTCGTTAAACACTGAGTGTTACACCTGCGTCGTAGCTAGGCTCGGCCCCTTATTCGTACCCCTAGTACTCATTGTTAGGATCATAAACCCCGATAGTTGGCGCCCACCTTGGGGATAGGCGTTGATACGTCTCCATCGTATCTATTTTCCAAACTCTTTTGCCCTTGTTTTGGACTCTAATTTGCATGATTTGAATGGAACTAACCTGGACTGATGATGTTTTCAGCAGAATTGCCATGGTGTTATTTTTGTGCAGAAATAAAAGTTCTTGGAATGACCTGAAACTTCATGGAGAATATTTTTGGAATAAATAAAAAATATTGGCAAAAGAATCAACAAAGGGGGACCCATCGATTGTCCACAAGGGTGGAGGGCGCGCCCACCCCCCTAGGGCACTCCCCCTGCCTTGTGGGTCCCCTGGACCTCCACCGACCTCAACTCAAACTCCAACTCCATATATTCACGTTCGGGGAGAAAACAACCAGGGAGAAGGATTCATCACGTTTTATAATACGGAGCTGCCACCACCTCATGTTCTTTATCGGGAGGGCGGATCTGGAGTCCGTTCGGGGCTCCGGAGAGGGGAATCCGTCGTTGTCGTCGTCATCAACCATCCTCCATCACCAATTTCATGATGCTCACCACCGTGCATGAGTAATTCCATCATAGGCTTGCTAGACGGTGATGGGTTGGATGAGATTAATCATGTAATCGAGTTAGTTTTGTAAGGGTTTGATCCCTAGTATCCACTATGTTCTGAGATTGATGTTGCTATGACTTTGCAATGCTTAATGCTTGTCACTAGGGCCCGAGTGCCATGAATTTAGATATGAACCCTTTATGTTTCGATGAATATATTTGTGTTCTTGATCCAATCTTGCAAGTTATAGTCACCTACTATGTGTTATGATCCTACAACTCCGGAGTGACAATAGTCGGGACACTTCCCGGTGATGACCGTAGTTTGAGGCGTTCATGTATTCACGAAGTGCTAATGCTTTGGTCCGGTTCTCTATTAAAAGGAGGCCTTAATATCCCTTAGTTTCCCTGGACCCCGCTGCCACGGGAGGGTACGACAAAAGATGTCATGCAAGTTCTTCTCCATAAGCACATATGACTATATTCAGAATACATGCCTACATTATATTGATGAATTGGAGCTAGTTCTGTGCCACCCTAGGTTATAACTATTGCATGATGAATGCCATCCGACATAATTATCCATCATTGATCCATTGCCTACGAGCTTTTCACATATTGATCTTTGCTTAGTTACTTTTCCATTGCCACTGTTACGATTGCTAAAAAACTACTACTGTTACTTTAGCCACCGTTATCGTTACTTCCATACTACTTTGCTACTAAATACTTTGTTGCAGATATTAAGTCTTTCAGGTGTGGTTGAATTTACAACTCAACTACCAATACTTGAGAATATTCTTTGGCACCGCTTGTGTTGGATCAATAAATTTGGGTTGAATGCTCTACCCTAAAAAACTGTTGCGATTCCCTATACTTGTGGGTTATCAAGACCTTTTTCTGACGCTTTTGCCGGGGAGCATAGCTCTATTATCTGAGTCACTTGTATCAGATATTGGGTTCCGGGAAAACCCTTCAGGTTCGAACTCTGGGGTGCGCACGAAGATCTCTTCCTACAGAAACATGCCCTCAATGTCGCTGCGAATTCTAAGCTAGATCATTGAACAACACAAGAGACACGAGATTTATACTGGTTCGGGCCATCGTTGTGGTGTAATACCCTAATCCAGTGTGTGGTGTGGTGGATTGCCTCTTGGGCTGATGATGAACGGTACAAAGGAAGAACAACCTCGCGAGGAGAGGTGTTCTTGTGGTGGTGTGTTTGGAGAGGAGTCGATCTGTCTCTGTTGGCTCTAGATGAGATGCTTTCTACTGTAGTGGCTAGCCCTATTTATAGAGGCCCTGGTCCTCTTCCCAAATATTGAGCGGGAAGGGAGCCAACAACGACCATTTTGAAAGGGGATAGCTAGTACAAGCTATCCTGACTAAAGGTGGTCTTCGACTGCCAAAGGTGCTGGTGATGACGCCGTCTTGGGCTCCACGGTGACCTCCGTCCTGCTGTCCTGCTGGTCTTGGTATCGTTGCACCGATAAGGAAACCTTTGCCTGATGCCTCGGTACTCCGCGCCTGCGCTTGCCTCCTTTGCACCAAAGAGGAAACGAGGACACTGCACGGCCTGGCGCCCGCCTGGTCTAGGTCGTCATGGCTTGCGTCACGGGCACCTTGCGAGGTACCCTTTGCCTTGATCTCTCTTCCTCGTCGCAAGCCTTCCTAGTGAGGCCGCCCCTGAGGAGGCCTTTCATCATCCACCCCGCGAGGCTTGGCCCCTCGCAAGGGTCTTGAGAGTTGGTTGATGAAGACGGGTCGTACTAGGCCACTGGTCGAGCAACGCTGCAGGCCGCAGGCACGCAAGTCTGGGGACCCCCGTTCCCAGAACGCCGACAACTTGGGATTTATATCTTTGATCACTATGCGGAATTTGAAAGATACTAGAACCAAGATCTATCCCTCTACTACGAGGGGAGGTAAGGAACTGCCATCTAGCTCTGCACTTGATTCACCTTCTGTTTTGAGTAAGCTTGCGACACCTACACCTGCTACTTAGTCTGATGTGTCGCATGTTATTGATGATGCTACTTCTACTAGAAATGACGCTTATGATGCTACTACTTTGCTCGATAATACTGTGCCACTAGGTGAATTTCTTGATGAATAACTTGCTAGGGTTAGAGAGAATGAAATTACTGAAACTGATGAAATTGTTGAACATGATGAGTATGATTCTCCTCCTAGATGTGAATTGCCTAAGGTACTTGAGGGTTATATTATGGATGAAGAAACTGCTAGAGATTTTTTTGCTTGCAATGATAGAGATGGTCTTAAGAAACTGTTAGGTAAGCTGAAAGAGAAATCTTTGAATGCTAGAATGCAATATGATCCTAAGTTTGATACTTCACCTATCTGTGTTACTGATGAGGATTATGAATTTTCTGTTGATCCTGAGTTAGTTACTTTGGTTGAATCTGATCCTTTCCATGGTTATGAATCTGAAATTGTTGTGGCACATCTTACTAAATTGAATGATATAGCCACCCTATTTGCTAATAAGGAAAAAATTGCTATTACTATATTCTTAAGTTGTTTCCTTTCTCATTAAATGGTAATGCTAAGATATGGTTTAATTCTCTTAATTCTGGTTGTGTGCGTAGTCCCCATGATATGATTTACTACTTCTCTGCAAAATGTTTTCCTGCTTATAAGAAACAAGCCGCCTTACAGGAAATATTTAACTTTGTGCAAATTGAAGAAGAGAGTCTCCCACAAGCTTGGGGGAGGCTTACCCAATTACTTAATGCTTTGCCTGATCATCCTCTCAAGAAAAATGAAATACTTGATACCTTTTATAATGGAGTAACTGATGCTTCTAGGGACCACCTAGATAGTTGTGTTGGTTGTGTTTTCAAGGAAAAAACTGTTGAGCAAGCTGAATTGCTATTGAATAATATATTGGGTAATGATAATGATTGGACACTTCCTGAACCAACTCCTAAGCCAACTCCAAAGAAAAGAGGTATCCTATTTCTCAGTCCCGAAGATATGCAAGAGGCAAAGAATCTATGAAAGAAAATGGTATTAAAGCTGAAGATGTTAAGAATTTACCACCTATTCAAGAAATACATGGTCTTTATAACCCGACATAGGTAGTAGAGGTAAATTCTCTCTATAGATTTGATGAAGGTGATATTCCTCATAATAAGTCTGCTAGTCAATGCTTGAATGAGTTTGATAATTTTATTGTTAAACAAGAAAATTTCAATGGTTATGTTAGTAGACAATTGAAACGTAATGCTTACATGCTTGATTGCTTTGGTGATTACATGAGTAGAACTGTTAATGATCTTAAGATTATTAGTAAACATGCTTCCATGGTTAAAACTCAAGTAGAACAAGTACTTATGGCAAAAGATGATTTGCTCAAAGAGTTGAATCGTAAGAACAATGATAATGTTGTCACTATAATGACTAGAGATGGTAAAATGACCCATGAACCTTTGTATCCTGAGGGCCATCCTAAGAGAGTTGAGCAAGATTCTCAGAGAATTAATATTGATGCACCTAGTCCTAGTAACAAAAAGAAAAGGAAAACTGATAGGACTTTGCACGCTTCTAGTGAACTTTTTATAGACACACCTGAGCATCCAAATCATATTTCTATTTCTGATGCCGAGACACAATCTGGTGATGAACATGAACCTAGTGATAATGTTAATGATGATGTTCATGTTGATGCTCAACCTAGTAATGATAATGATGTTGAGATAGAACCTGTTGTTGATCTTGATAACCCACAATCAAAGAATCAACGTTATGATAAGAGAGACTTCGTTGCTAGGAAGCATGGTAAAGAAAGAGAACCATGGGTTCAGAAACCCATGCCCTTTCCTCCTAAATCATCCAAGAAAAAGGATGATGAGGATTTTGAGCGCTTTTGTGAAATTATTAGACCTATCTTTTGCGTATGCCTCTGACCGATATGTTGAAAATGTCTCCTTATGCTAAGTATATGGAAGATATTGTTACAAATAAAATAAAGATACCAGAAGCTGAAATTTCCACCATGCTTGCTAATTATCCTTTTAAGGGTGGAATACCTAAGAAACTTGGAGATCCAGGAATACCAACTATACCATGCTCCATTAAAAGAAACTATGTTAAAATTGCTTTATGTGATCTTGGAGCTGGTGTTAGTGTTATGCCTTTATCTTTATATCATAGACTTGATTTGAATAAGTTGATACCTACTAAAATCTCTTTGCAAATGGCTGATAAATCAACTGCTATACCCATCGGTATTTGTGAGGATGTGCCTATTGTGATTGCAAACGTTAATATCTGAACGAACTTTGTTATTCTTTATATTCTGGAGGACGACAATTTGTTGATCATCCTTGGTAGACCCTTTTTGAATACTGTGGGGGCTGTTATTGATTGCAACAAAGGCAATGTCACTTTTCATGTTAATGGTAATGTGCATACGGTATACCTTCCGAAGAAACAACCTCAAGTGCATAGTATCAATTCTATTGGAAAATGTTCAACTATTACTATTGGTGGTTTTGAATTCCCTCTCCCTGCTGTCAAAAAGAAATATGATATTCTTATTGTTGGGGACATGCATATCCCCCTTGAGGTAACCTAGTGTTATTCAAAAATTCTCCAGTTTCATGTTATTCGAAAGAAGTTTGTTAATAAGACTTGATCAACCTTGTTAACAGATTGCTTTTAATGAGCACGAGATGGATGAATTTAGAAAGCAAAACTTTCTGTACCCACCTTTTACTTTTTGTTAGTTAGATTAAATAAAGTAAAAATAGTATTATCTGTCTGTTCTGAATTATCCGTGCAATAAAAATGTCCCGAAAATAAAAGTTCTCCAAATGCCTTGAAAATTTAGTATGATTTTTTATAGAATATTTTAGAATTTTTGGCACTGAGAACACACTAGGGGGTTGCACTAGTGGATCACAAGGGTGGAGGACATGCCCCCTGCCTTATGGGTCCCATGTGGGCCCTCTCACTTATTCCAGCACCCATCCACTTTGTTTTCCTCCAGAAAAAATCATCCCATAGGTCAAACCCATGTTCTTGCTCATCCTGCTGCGATTTTCGATCTCCTTGTGTAAAGGTCCATTTGCCAAACTATTTTTGGGGATTGTTCATCGGTATGTGACTCCTCCAACCATCCAATTAGTTTTTGTTCTAGTGCTTTATTTGTTGCAATTTTTGCTGCTGTGGTGACCATGTTCTTGAGCTTGCATGTCAAAATTATATGGTCCCAAGTAGTTTTGATGCATGATATAGCCTCTAGGCACTTGTGGGAGTAGTTGATATCAATCTTGTTGAGTTTGGTTCACTTTTATTTTGAGTCACTAAAAGTTTCAGAATTTTTCAGAGGAATAAAAATGTTTAATAAGATTTACCAAGGTGGTTCCTCGAGGAAGCAAGCCCCAAGGCTCGCGATACATGAGCTGGACCTTGAACCACCAAGAGAAGCTCCAGTACGGCCTTGCGAATGGTCGTTGGATGACTTCATGGTTCGTGCAAGTTTCAAGGATGAGTTTGATGCATACGTACAAATGCTGGCCTTGAGGACTTCGTGTCAGATAAGTGCCGACAATACTATCACCTCACTGATTCATTTGTGCGAAGATTTAAATTTACATCCCAGCGTAATACTCATACTATCCTGTTTGATATTTATGATAAATCTTATACCATGGACCTAGAAGATTTTAGTGATGCATGCAAAATCCCCCAATGGGGCATTCATAGTCAGCCTCACAAAACTGAATATACAATGATTTCCTTGCTAGCATCACTGTGGGAGAAACTAGAGATATCACACACGCCTCCGTGGGGAGCATTCATTTTCCTGCCATACATTATTTTGCTCTCTTCATAGGTAGATGCATTAATGGTAAACATGATCATAACCACCTTTGTGCATCAGACCTTAGTGTTCTCAAGTGTGCAGTGTTGGGTGATAAGTGATATAACTTAGGGGCTATTATCGCGAGGAGGTTACATCTTAATGCTAAGGATGGAGATCTTTTTGGTGGGATTTATGCCACCTGTTTAGCTAATTATCTTCGAGTAGCCATAAGGGGGAATGACATAGAGTTACCACCTGCTTTTCTTGATTATAATGCTTTGGTACGCTACCAATTTCTTGTAAGGAATGAGGAGTCCCTCATGTATCGACTAATATTTGATAGACAACATGTTGTCCATATTACTGTTCCTGCTCCCGCCTTCTTTAACTTTCAGGTAAAAGGGAGATATTTTATAACCACAGAGGGGGCAAATGGGTATGAGAGAGAAGTGGAAGCTGCTCACCTCCATGCTGCAGCCCTTCAGGCTGTAGTTGTCGCGTCCCAGTACAACCCCGACTATAACTTTGGATATCCGCCGGGCCAGTGGCCCTAGACCAAATTAGGCCAAAATCATAAGTTTGGAGGAGTATGTATTTCTAATCGACATTACATTCATGTTCACACATTCATTCCTCGGTGTTCATACTTTTTCATTGTATTATCCATGCTTTCTTTTTGTGTGTTTCAAAAACTTTGAGAAAAAACAAAAAAAAGTTGTAGCTTCTGTTTAGTTTCCTTTCCATGTTTATGTAGTAGTAATATTAAAACAAAAACCAAAAAGATTTCTTGTTCTTCTTTTGCTTGTTAGGAGCTTTCCCATGTAAACATTTTTTCTCGTTCTTGTTTTACTTTCTTCAGAAAAACAAAAAACTCCAAAAACATTTTAGTGTATTTCTTTGAAATTCTTTTTCTTTTCTTTGGGGGTCGAGAGGAGAAGACCACGATGAAAATGTTGAGTGGCTCTCATATGCATTATTGTTGATCTAACAAAGATCCCATATTACCTTGTCTTCTCCTTTGAATAAATGTTTGCAGATCCAGCTTAGTCCAATGCACGTGCACTATTATTACTATTCACACAGTTCGGTCATGCAAGTGAAAGGAAATAATGACGGTATATGATGAAATGATTGAGATGAGGAAAAGCTGGTATGAACTTGACCTATCTTGTTTTTGTAAATATGATTAGTTCATCATTCTTGATTCAGCTTATCATGAATTAAACATGTTTGCAATGACAATTAGATATTATAGTTACTCATGCCATGCTTATCCTCCTTTGAATGATTCAAGTGGCTTGACTTGGCACATGTTCACGCATGTAGTTGAAACAAAATCAACATAGCCTCCATGATATTTATGTTCATGGTGATTTATATCCTACTCATGCTTGCACTCAATGTTGGTTAATCTCAATGCATGTTTATGACCGTTGTCGCTCTCTAGTTGGTCGCTCCCCAGTCTCTTGCTAGCCTTCACTTGTACTATGCGGGAATACTGCTTGTGCATCCACTTCAATAAACCCAAAGTTTTTCCATATGAGTACACCATACCTACCTATATGCGACATTTACCTGCCGTTCCAAGTAAATTTGCATGTGCCAAACTGCAAACCTTCAAATGATAATCTATTTTGTATGCCCGAATCACTCATGTAGCGACTAGGGGCTGTCAGTATCTTCCATGCTAGGTGGGTTTCTCACGATGAGTGGACTCCGCTCGTCATTCATGAGAAAATGTCTGGTAATTGGGATGCCCAATTCCATGCTCAAATCAAATCAAAATAAATATCAAACAAAACTCCCCCCAGGATTGTTGTTAGTTGGACGGTACCCGTTGTTTGGACCAGCCGTGGAGTGTGCTTGTTCGTGGAGGGGGAGTAAAAAATTTACCATTTTGTTTGGGAACCGCCTATAATGTGTCTAGTATGGAACATTCCGAGATCTCTCGGTTGTTATGTTGACAATGAAAGCATACCGCTCAAAATTATTTATCTCTGTTTCAAAAACTCGAGCTCTGGCACCTCTCCAAATCCCTACTTCCCTTTGCGAAGGTCCTATCTATTTGCTTTTATTATTGAGTCATCATCCTCTTATAAAAAGCACCAGTTAGAGAGCACCACTATCATTTGTATGCGTTGTTATTAATTGATAATGAGTATGACTATGACTGGATCTCTTTCACCATGAATTACAATGTCTAGCCAGTCCTTGATCTTCAGGGATGCTCTGCATTTATGTTTTGCGGTCTCAGAAAGGGCTAGCGAGATACCATCTTGTTATATCATATCATGATTGTTTTGAAAAAAAGTGTTGTTATCCAAGATTTATTATTATTGCTCGCTAGTTGATTATGCCATTGATGTGAGTAAACGTGAGACCTAAATGTTATTGTGAATATGGCTAGTTCATGATCTTTGCTGAAAACCTGAATGCTGGCTATACATATTTGCAACAACAAGATCAAACAGAGTTTGTAAAAGTTTTTCTTTATCACTTTCAGTTTATCAACTGAGTTGCTTGAGGATAAGCAATGGGTTAAGCTTGGGGGAGTTGATACGTCTCCATCGTATCTACTTTTCCAAACTCTTTTGCCCTTGTTTTCGACTCTAATTTGCATGATCTGAATGGAACTAACCCGCACTGACGCTGTTTTCAGCAGAATTGTCATGGTGTTATTTTTGTGCAGAAATAAAAGTTCTCGGGACCTGAAACTTCACGGAGAATATTTTTGTAATAAGTAAAAAATATTTGCGAAAGAATCAGCAGAGGGGGACCCACCGACTGTCCACAAGGGCGGAGGGCCCGCCCCTACCTTGTGGGTCCCCTAGACCTCCACCGACCTCAACTCCAACTCCATATATTCACATTCGGGGAGAATAAAATCAGAGGGAAGGATGCATCATGATTTATGATATGGAGCCGTTGCCGCCTCCTGTTCTTCATTGGGAGGGCACATCTAGAGTCCGTTCGGGGCTCCGGAGAGGGGAATCCGTCGCTGTCGTCATCATCAACCATCCTCCATCACCAATTTCATGATGCTCACCGTCGTGCGTGAGTAATTCCATCGTAGGCTTACTGGACGGTGATGGGTTGGATGAGATTTATCATGTAATTGAGTTAGTTTTGTTAGGGTTTGATCCCTAGTATCCACAGTGTTATGAGATTGATGTTGCTATGACTTTGCTATGCTTAATGCTTGTCACTAGAGCCTAAGTGCCATGAATTCAGATGTGAACCTTTTATGTTTCCATGAAGATATTTGTGTTCTTGATCTGATCTTGCAAGTTGTAGTCACCTACTACTTGTTATGATCCGGCAACCCCGGAGTGACAATAGTCAGGACACTTCCCGGTGATGACCGTAGTTTGAGGAGTTCATGTATTCACTAAGTGCTAATGCTTTGGTCTAGTTCTCTATTAAAAGGAGGCCTTAATATCTCTTAGTTTCCATTAGGACCCCACTACCACGGGAGGGTAGGGCAAAAGATGCCATGCAAGTTATTTTCCATAAGCACGTATGACTATATTTGGAATACGTGCCTACATTATATTGATGAATTGGAGACTGTTCTGTGTCACCCTAGGTTATATCTATTGCATGATGAATGCCATCTGACATTATTATCCATCATTGATCCATTGCCTATGATATTTTCACATATTGATCTTTTCTTAGTTACTTTTTCGTTGCCACTGTTACGATTGCTACAAAACTGCTACTGTTACTTTTGCCACCGTTACTGTTACTTCCATACTACTTTGCTACAAAATACTTTGCTGTAGATATTATGTCTTTCAGGTGTGGTTGAATTGACAACTCAGCTGCTAATACTTGAGAATATTCCTTGGCTCCCCTTGTGTCGAATCAATAAATTTGGGTTGAATACTCTACCCTCGAAAACGGTTGCAATCCCCTACACTGGTGGGTTGTCAGGGGTCTAGCCAAAGTTTCACGGCATAGGTGGATTTCTTCATCATTGTGTTAGTCGGTGGCAAAATCTATTTCGGGACAATCTCCTTCATCACCGACGACTTAGCATGGCTTCGCGAGGCCCCGCTGGACGTGGAGGCGCTGACTGTCCGTGGTGCGGTGCACTTCCGTGCATCCTCCTATAGAGTCCTTCTCCGGTAGCCCTCGGCTCTGTACCAAGTGGCCAACCACCCTCCCATCACACGCCGCCGCAAGTGTTCCGGACGCTCACGGCTACAGTGCTGGATCAAGCACGTTGTGGCCATCCAAGCTGCGGCGGCTCTCGAATTCGGCGAGCCCGCCCTCGACCTGTCCGATGGGTCACTCGGTGATTCCTCCGAGGAGATTCCAAGTGCGAAAGTGTTGGGTTGACCGCCGAAGTTCTCATGGCGGACAACTCCGAGCATCGCATGCCCCTAGGGTACACGGATGTTCAGGACGGTCATGTGGGTGCATCACACGGCAACACTGGCGGCGGCGGCGTGGTTCACGAGTTGTATGTGCCTGAGGCTCTCACCCGGGAGCAGCGTGATGAGCTTTGCCGCAAGAATGAAAAGCTCCTGAACACCCCCATCAATGGGACGACCCCTGTGGCGCTGGCCATGGAATCGACCCGCCTAGCCACCCTGGCCGAGCGCAACCGCCTTGAACGTCTTCACTGGGAGTTGGACGATCGAGCCTGCTGCCAACACAACTCTAGTCGGCACAAGCGCTGGCTTTAATCGAGTGACCAACCTCGTAAGTATCAAGTCCTTAGTACTCCCCTAGAAAACCTGGCAGCCGCTACTCAGATCACGGATTCCATCCAGCCGTCTAGTTCCGTAGCCGGAGAGGGGATTCGACAGATCTAGGCGCTCCTGAAGACAACGCTGTCGTAGAATGTGGCAGTATCCCAGTCCAGAGATCGCATTCATAGCGCCTTGGTGCGCGCAAAAACTGTTCGGTCGGCCCATAGCCCACTCAGCTCCAGCAAGCACCGAGTCACATCCTCCTCGAGAGATCACTGTGAAGATCGGAGGCGTGATCAGGTTGCGTCACCCTGGCGCCACACAATCACGATCACGCCCTGATGCTTCCACCATGAGATGGTGCATACGGGCGCCAGCCCTACGACGACATACGAACACACAATGGCGATCGTAGGCCAAGTCCTTCTTGTCACACGAGGGACACCCGAGACCCGCAATTCTACGCGAGACCCCTTCTCGCTCAGAACCTGGTCGACATGGGCCGCGCATTGCGAGAAGGCCAAGATGCAGATATTCCGAGTGGTTTCATACCTTCGGGTCCCAAATGTTTCAACCGGTACATACATGCGACGAAGATCCCCAACAACCTCAGGTTGGCCAAAGGGATCAGCAAGTTCACTAGTGAGTTTAAGCCAGAGATCTAGATAGAGGATTACCGGGTGGTAGTTCAGATCGGCGATGGAAACGACAACATGGCCATGATACACCTGTCGCTGATGCTCGAAGGCTCCCGCCTGGTAGCATTTACTGCTAGGATGATTTGGCGAGAGTGTTTGTCAAGACCTTTGAAGGCACTTACAAGCAACCGGGTCGTTTGGCCGAGCTGCAGCACTGCATGCAGAGACAAAACGAGACTCTCCGTGAGTACATTCAGCGGTGGACCACCCTACACAACACGATGGAGAATGTCATCGAGCACCAGGCGATCTGCGCCTTCAAGGCCGGAGTCATATACCGAGAGCTGAACATGAAGTTCGGCTGAACTGAGACCCCAATTCTCAGTCGGTCTATGGAGATAGCCAATCGGTATGCCAATGGTGAAGAGGAAGACCGACTGAGAAGCGGCAAAAGCAGAGCAAGCGACACACATTAGTCGGACAACAACAAGGGCAAGAAGCACAAGCGGAAAGTTGAGGCTGGAGGGAGTGCTGAGGCTGCAGTCCTGGCCGGCCAAGGCAAAGGCAAAGGCTCCCAAACCAGAAGAAAGAATAGAAGGGAAAGAATCAAGCCACCCCGAAGAGTGACATTCTCTATCAACCCTGCCAAATCCATACGAAGAAATATGATGAGAGCAACTTTATTTCACTACAAAAAAAGAACGATGACATTTTGGGCCGAACGAATTTCCCCCCTGTCATACTTATGACACTTCTATGACGATAATTGTGACAAAACCCGGTATCATCATAGATGTGGTGGGCTCCTACTTCTATGATAAAAAATCATGACAGAAAATGGGCTTTTCGTCCTGGGCATGCTGGAGACGCAACTGCATGACATTCTTTGGGCCATCCATGACGGAAAAAGCCATGGTAGAGGGCAAGGAAAATTTCGGGGAGTTCCCGGTTACGGTGGGTGGTTGGGGGCCGAGCGATGCGCGTTTCTCTCGTACTCATACGCGCGTGTGTATGAGGAGTTGGCTTTAACTGAACCCGAGCAAGGCATTGGGATCTAACTGAACCCGAGCGATTGCACTGTAGGCTACGCGTTACTGAACCCGAGCGATTCCTTCGCTACTGCTGCTAACTGAAGCTGATCAATGCTGCCTCTTGATGAACAGTGAGCATTGCGGGGGGGGGGGGGGGGGGGGGTTGGATGAACAGTGAGCGGTGGGGGTGGATGAACATGACCCCGTGGCGTTGCCTCTGGATGAATAGGGCCCCGATCGATCAAGCCGGTTGGGGCTGGATGAACAGGACCCCGTGGAGGGCTGGATGAACAGTAGACGGTGGAGGGGTGCCCGTGGAGGGGTGGTTGAATAGGAGCCCATGGAGAGGGGTGGTTGAACAGTAGCTAGTGGAGTAGCGCGCGGTGGAGGCTGGATGAACAGGAGCCCGTGGATGCTAGAGGAGGTCGACGGTAGCCCGTGGAGGCTGGAGGAGGTCGACGGTGGAGATGAACAATATCCCGTGGAGTCCCGTTTTGCGGTACGCCACACCCCTCCCGATGAACAGGACCCCCGTTTCGACCATAGCGCTCCAACACAAGTCCGTTTCGTCCGTTTTGCGGTACGCCACACCCCTCCCGATCAACAGGACCCCCGTTTCGACCATAGGAGGTCTGTTTCGTCCATTTTGTGGTACGCCAGACCCCTCCCGATGAACAGGATCCCATTTCAAATGTGGCCGGTTGAACACAAGGCCGTTTCCTCTGTTTTGCGGTACGCCAGGCCTCATTTCCATCGCCTGTTCCGTCCAAGCCCTCCGGATGAACATGACGACGCATTCCGTTCCGACCCAGCCGGTTGGCTCCCCATGAACACGACAACGACACTGTTTCTCCATTCCGACCCAGCCATGTACATGAGCCCTGGCCGTACGTATGCGCGAGTAGGCGTTTGAGACCCCGCCCATATGTACACATACGTGGCCGTATTTTCTGTCTTGCACACTCGCCGCTATACGTACATGTACATGCTACGTGCGCGCCTCTACTACGACATGTGCGCGCCTCTACATCAACCAGTATATATGTACGTACACGTTCGCGACCAGAATGACAATGCTATGTACGCTTCGACCAGGTGGGTCCTGACTGTCAGGCACTTTCTTGCATGGGAAAATGTAGCTAGTGGGTCCCAGCAGTCAGGGGGCGAATCATTTTTTTGCCCGGAGGCACTTCCTTGCATGCGAAGGTGTAGCTGGTGGGTCCCAGCAGTCAGGGGGGAAATGTTTTTTTCGCAAAATACGGTGGCCCGTCCGGTGGGTCCCTGCTGTCAGGTGGAGTAATAATTATTTTGCGCGTAATAAGGAGGCACTTCCTTGCGGCCGCCGTGGACCCAGCTGTCAGCCTCTCCACGTGCAGTACTCTTCCGATGGAAGTCGTTCCTTGACCACATTGACCACGCCGCACGGAGAGCACCACGGCGGTGGACGACGGCGAGGCCTAGGAAGGGGATGACGCGGAGCCGGGGAAGACGTGGCAGTGGAAGCCCGTGCAGAGAGGAGTACGAGGGTTCACTGGTTCGGCTGCAGTGTGAGGCTGCCGTCGCCGTAGGGCCTGGCCAGCGGTGGGAATAGTAGGGGGCGGTGAGGCCTCCGCGGCAGCATAGCCGACCACGGGAGGCAGGAGCATGCGGCATGACCGGCGCTGCTTTGGGCGGCTGGAGCAAGAGGACCAGAGGTTGAAGAAGCACTACGGCCGTTGGATGGACATTGTACGGTCACTGGAGGTAGAATCGTTCATATTAACTAAGTTGACAAAGCCCTCCATCCCCGTCAACTTAGTAGGCCCACAAGTCAGCCTCCCACCAAGGTGGGTCCCAGCTAGCCGGGGGAGTATTTTTTTTTCGTGCATAAATCTTAATAAGGAGGCACTTCTGATGGGTCCGAGCTGACAGCGGGGGGGGGGGGGGGAGGGGGGACGTTTTTTTCATGAAATACGGTGGCCCGTCCGGTGGGTCCCAGCAGTCAGGGGGAAACGTTTTTTTTGCAAAATACTGGTGGCCCGTCTGGTGGGTCCCTGCTGTCAGGTGGAGGAATAATTATTTTCTGCGTAATAAGGAGGCACTTCCTTGCGGCTGCCATGGACCGAGCTGTCAGCCTCTCCACATACAGTACTCTTCCGATGGAAGTCGGTCATTGACCACATTGACCATGCCGCGCCGAGAGCACCACGGTGGTGGACGATGGCGAGGCCTAGGAAGGGGACGACGCGGAGCTGGGGAAGACGCGGCAGTGGATGCCCATGCGGAGAGGAGTACGAGGGTTCGCTGGTTCGACTACGGTGTGAGGCTGCCGTCGCTGCAGAATAACAGGGGGTGTGGGTGAGTGGAGGGATGGCCTAGCCAGTGGTGGGAGTAGTATGGGGGCGGTGAGGCCTCCGCGGTAGCACAGCCGGCCATGGGAGGCAGTAGCAGGTGGCACGACCGGCGCTGGTTTGGGCGGCTGGAGCAAGAAGACCAGAGGTTGAAGAAGCACTATGGCCGTTGGATGGAAATCATATGGTCACTGGAGTATTGACTAAGTTGACAAAGCCCTCTGTCCCCGTCAACTTAGTAGGCCCACAAGTCAGCCCAACAATATGGTGGGTCCCAGCTAGCAGGGGGGTATTCATTTTTTGGGCGTAATAAGAGAGGCACTTCCTTGCGTGCGGAGATATAGCTGGTGGGTCCGACCTGTTAGCGGGGGGAACATTTTTTTCGCGAAATACAGAGTGGAGGAATCGTTATTTTGCGTGTACTAAGGAGGCATTTCCTTGCGTGCGGCCATGGACCCAGCTGTCAGCCTCTCCACGTACAGTACACTTCCGATGGATGTCGTTCATTGACCATGTTGACCAGGCCACGCCGAGAGCACCAGGGCGGTGGACGACGGTGACGCCTAGAAAGGGAACAACACGGAGCCAGGGAATGCTCAGCAGTTGTTTCCCACGCGGAGGAGTACGAGGGTTTACTGGTTCGTCTGCCATCCTCGGAGAATAACAACAGGTGTGGGTGAGTAGAGGGATGGCTAGGCCAGCGATGGGAGTATGGTGGGGTCGTGAGGCCTGTGCGGCAGCATAGCCGGCCGCGGGAGGAGGGAGCAGGCAGTCCCGCCGGCGCTTGTTTGAGCGACTGGAGCATGAAGAGCAGAGATTGAAGAAGCACGACAGCCGTTGGATGGGAATCTAACAGTCACTACTCTCGTGTGTTGACTAAGTTGACAGGGCGTTGCGTGTGCGTCAACCTTTTTTTATGAAAGCATACGCGTCAACCTGTAGTAGGCGCACAACTCAGCCTCAAATCTGTGGAAAAACAGCATACAACCCATCTGCCATTATTTCTAATAATGTACAACCCATTTGCTAATTCTTAAGAATTTTTTTGGAGCCCATCTTCTTTTTGTTAGCATTACACCCTATATTGTGGCCACGGTTAAAAAGTATACGAAATTTTGCATATTTCGGTGCGGTCAACTGTTTTTAATCCAGAAAAATCGATTCACATCCAAACTATTTTGAAAAATAATTTATATAAATATAAAATCCAAATATTGTCCACGCATAAAAATCAATGGAATTTAAAATCTTGTAATGATTTTTTTTTGAAACTAATTCCAAGTTTGATGTGTTTTAAAAATGTACAACCCATTTCTGGGCAAACCGAATGAAACTCTCCTCGTCTTGAAAGATTTGCAGCCCAGTACAGCCGATAAAGCAAGTAGGCCTTGTTTGGGTATTTCTTTAAAAAAAATAGAACCGGGCTAGCCATTTTCAGCAAGAAAAAAATACAACTAGGCTCATGATGTGGTAAACATAAATAAAACCCTGGCTAGACGGGCCACAGCCCCCACACAGCCCTGTTGTTACCCTGATCCGTCGCTGAAACTAGTATAAATAACAACTTCTTGTTCCTCAAAAAAAAACTGCGCGACCTGCTGAGTCCCTGGTGTGAGCTGCTCGTAGTGTAATTCTCTTGTTTATTGACTACGTTGACAATGGCGTGAGCCCCAGATGTCCAACCATTAGGAGGAACCATATTTTTGGGCTTGTAATATAGAGGCACTTGCTTGCGTACTGCCACATGACGCTGGTGGGTCCCTACTATCATCCTCTCCACGTACAGTCATCTCCTTGTTCCTCTCAATTGTTGACGACATTGACAACGCAAGAGGGCGGCGCACCGCGCACGGCGAGCAAACCAAGGCTGCAAGGCGGAGGACGATGGCGAGGCCTCGGGCGGAACGAACAGGAGCCGTGGAAGATGCGTCGGTCCAGTCGCAGGCGGAGGGGAGTACGAGGGTTGAGTGGTTCGGGTGCGGGTGCGTGTTGGGGCTGACGTCGCTGGAGAATAACAGGACGTGTGGGGGAATAGAGGGAGGGACTGGCCAACGTTGGAGGGTACGTACGGTAGGGCGGCGGAGGTGCAGCCAGCCATGGGAGGCGGGAGCAGGCGGAGCCGACATGGTGTTTTGGTTTGGGCGACTGGAGGAAGAAGAATACAAGAGGTAGAAGATACACAACATATGTTGGATGTCAATCCAACGGCTAGTAGGCAGAATCATTTGTTGACTGGCTAGTAAGTCGACACCACCTTGGATAGGCTATTTCCTTGCGGGTCCCAAATGTCAGAATCCAAATATTTCACGGTCATGTAGCCTTTCCTATGAAAATTACAGCCCATTTGATGTGCTAGTTTGAAATAAGTTTGTGGGTGCTGGTGGGGGCTAATCACTTGGGTTCTGTAATGCACAGTGAGCTCAAGCAGCCGGCGAGAGTGATGTTATTTCCCTTGGTTGGGATTTGTTACAATATTTCACTCTAAATTAAACGAATGGCAAGCCATTCGCCTTGTTTCAAAGAAAATATGACAGTCACAACCAAGTTGAAAAGGGAAGGAACATCTAACTCCAGCTTACAAACTGTACAAAAGCACGAGGGTTAATTGTTTATCAGGTTTACAAAAAAACCCAGGTTGAAAAGGGCAACAACATCTAACTCCAGCATTGTTTTCGGCAGTCACAGTCAAATGGATCGGTCAGGTCCATACAATGAACATCCTGGGTCATAAAATTTACTGGATTATGACCATAATATGTTGTAAATAGAAGCCCGACACGTTCAAAAGCTCTTTTGCCCACCTGAAACTCCTTTTTTTCCTCTTCGACATACCCATCCGTCAAAACCATGCTGCTGATAAACTTAAGCCTAATGGACAATAGTAACCTCGCATTCAGCAGGAAGAATGTGACACATCTAGTGTTTGCACGGTTGGCTACATATTGTTCTAGCGTTATTGTCTTCAATCGAATCTCATGAGAAGTGAGAAAATCCCGATGCTTACGAATCCACCTATTGGTTATAACTTTCTTACCCCGTCTTGGTGCCTAAGTAGACATGAAGATTGAAAACAGTTAAGGTCTAAAAAAAGAGTGTCGAAAGAGCAACTGCTGAATGGTTAATTCTAGTACACTATATGCGGGCTTCCAATGTGCGTGAAATTATCACCTTTATATCCAACTTCTCCAGACATGGAAAGCATTGTAGCAAGCCAATAATCTTGTTCAGATCAAAACTATTCATTTGGATATATAAGACCTTGATAGAATCCAGCACCATTGATAGGCCATCCAGGGAGAAACTCTTCATTGAGCATAGAACATAATATTAGTACAAAATGTGTACTCCAAGATGATATATAACTTATGCACAGAAATTTAAAATGCAGCTTTTGGTTACAAGTGTAGATGATAAAATAAAGTACCTGAAGAACTGTGGAGCCAAACACCATAATGAAATGAGCACAAAGATCATGTATTACACCCAAGGTCTCCAGTTTAGGCGTAGAGAGGACAGTTATTTGCAACGGTGAATAACTAGAATCAAGGATCAACCGTTGAAGTGAAGGGGAATCTTGGATGATGAGCTGCCTTCCGTCAAAAGAAATTCCAATTCTTACAAGGTTAGGTGACTTTATTTGGAGACAACCGATTCTAACTGTGAAAACAAGCACCAAGCACTCTAGGGCAGGGCAACTGGAGTGGATGATGCTGTGCAATGAGGCCTCCGATATACGAACCTGCACAAGTGGAAGTTTCTTGAGAAATGGGAGTCGAAGGTTTAGTACCAGATTGTCAGGTAGGTAGCACAGCGCAAAGGTGGCGGTGTGGAGAGATTAAGAAAACCGCGAGATGGACATCATTGCTGATGGCACAAGTTCATGGCATTCGGTATGTGGTATGTGATTTCCAGGGGAATAGTAGAACTCAAGCAGCTGTAGTTCTATGAATTCAGGGGATTTCCGCTAGGCGTCCACCGTGCAGGGCATGGTATGCTTGCTCAGGTAGCATGACGGGATGGAGAGGCTTTGAACGGAGCCCTGGTGGGAGGAGATGATGGCTCTGGGGATTTCAAAATCACTAAAGAGAGATAGCTGACGACAGTGGAGATTAAGGGGCACGGCGCGCCATAGAGGGCACCACTGAATTGAGAGGACTTGGGTGCGGCAGCAATCCTTTATGGGGAGAAGCAAGATGATCTCCCCAAGGACGGCGTCCGGGAGATCGCTGATGCGGTCCACCCGAGATTCTATGGGTTCCTGGGATCCGGTGGGGGCAGGGTCGCTGTCGGTGTCAAAACTGGCGGATCTCGGGTAGGGGGTCCCGAACTGTGCGTCTAGGCGGATGGTAACAGGAGACAAGGGACACGATGTTTTACCCAGGTTCGGGCCCTGTTGATGGAGGTAAAACCCTACATCCTGCTTGATTAATATTGATGATGTGTGTTACAAGAGTAGATCTACCACGAGATCAAGGAGGCTAAACCCTAGAAGCTAGCCTATGGTATGATTGTTGTTCGTCCTACGGACTAAAGCCATCCGGTTTATATAGACACCGGAGAGGGCTAGGGTTACACAGAGTCGGTTACAATGGTAGGAGATCTACATATCCGTATCGCCAAGCTTGCCTTCCATGCCAAGGAAAGTCCCATCCGAACACGAGACGAAGTCTTCAATCTTGTATCTTCATAGTCTTGGAGTCCGGCCGATCATGATAGTTCGGCTGTCTGTACACCCCCTAGTCCGGGACTCCCTCAGTAGCCCCCGAACCAGGCTTCAATGACGACGAGTCCAGCAAGCCGAACAGGATCTTCACCAGATCGGTGGACGATCCCGGCCCCGTGCGGCCATGACGGGTGGCGTCATTCTCCCCGTTGAAATCCCACATGGGGTGGCCCCTATATTGGAGCGGCTGCACCCCTCGCATAATGCATGTGGCCATGGCTCCGATCATGGTTAATCCGAAATGGTCTAGTAACCGTATCCGGCCCATCAGATAGTGGACGCTCCTGTCATCTTCCCGTTGAGGGCTCCGTGGGCGCCAACTCAGGCGTTTCTTCAGAGGAGCGTTGCTAAATTCCGGGAGGCCTAGAAATCGCTCATTTTTTTAGCGTGGGACTTCTCCGCACAGCGCCAATACCACTCTGTAGTTATTCACCACTTAATGCCCTCTCACTGTAGCCATTTCTTTCTACCGCTCGTGTAAAATAATCTTTTGACCAAGTAAAAGTATTTTATTTTACGACCCTTAGCAAATCTCGAGGACGAGATTTTTTCTTAAGGGGGTTAGTAATTGTAACACCCCAAAAATTTAACCAAATTTTTGATATTAAAATTTTGCCAGGAGTTTTAAAATTTTGCTTTCTGAATTTTTCTGTTGATTTTAGAACTCTTCTTTTATTGTTAAGGAGTTTTATCTTTTTTCCTAGTGGAGCTTTCCATAATATATTGGACTTCTATGCTCTCTGTATAACCTTCCCTCAACCAGTAGATTTATTTATTAAATTATTTCACCCTGAGCTTTAATCATTAAAATGGCTTGTTTTAAATTTTGGAGCTCTATTTGTACTGCAACCAGTTGATAACTTTAACTAATATTCCAACCAAAATTTGGAGATGTCATGTGATGCCCCTAGATCACTTTTGTGTAATAATAAAGTTATTTCATTGCTTATTTTGAGTGTTACACATGTTTTTCTTCTCTGGTCCAGTGGGCAATTTTTCACTACAACCCAATTAAATATTTCCCTAGAGCCTCCACCAAAATTATGGGATGTCAGTAGTAGCATGCCATCCCACTTTATGCAAAAACCTAGTGTTGTTCTTTGGAAAAATTGAGTGAACCAACCTCTTTTTCATTCTGGACCAGACTTGAGTTTTCTACTGCAACCCTATTATTTCTTGCTCTAGTGACTTTGTGCTTTCTCATGCTTGTAGTCAACCCTGCAAAACCCCTAAGTCCAGGAGCATGCTCTCTTTGGAACACTTTTGGCCCTTGTAATGATGCCATTTACTTCCTATCTAGAAGTGTAGTTTTGCAAAACTTGCACTAGCAAGTTTCTCCTTTTTGCAAACTAACTTCACCACCCTCTCTTACATCCATAGAGACACTGATCTGGAGAATTTGGCCACTCCAAGAACTACCTAGGTGCCTTTGGCATTTTGTCAAACACCCTGGGTGCACAGCCAGATTTGGCATGACTTCAAGTTTACTTGGTGAACTTGAGCCCCTGACCAATCCACCATGTCCCTTGATTCCATTGCTAACCCTAGACTAGACCTGTTTATTGCCAGCCTCAACCGCGACCTCTAGGCTGCCCTGGCATTTCGTCAAGCATGTCCCGGGTGTGCTCTGGGCGTGCCCAGAGCGTGCGTTTGGCACCCGCGAGCGCCCGAGCCGCCGCGTCACGCTCCGCATTCAATCCGGTCTGTGACCGACCGCAGCCAGCGTGCAGTGTCCCCTTCTGCACCCACCAACCCCGCAGCTCTCGCCACGTCTCCGGCAGGCCAGCCGCTAGCCTCCACCGCCGCCCGACCGCTCCTGCGCTAGCCAGCGCTGCCCAAGCCACCAGCGCTCGTCACCTGCCTCCTGGAACAGTGCGTGCTCATCCACAGCTTCGTCCTCTAGCACGCGTCGCTGCCACATCGCCCTAGCTACAGAACGGCGATCGCCGGCAAGCTTATCCATGGCCGCCGCCACATCGCCCTAGCTACAGAACGGCGATCTTCCTCCTCTCCGGCAACTCCAACTGCCACCATGGCCCCGGCCATTCCGGCACCACCAGGGCCTCCCCCTCTCCTCTCTCTCCACCAGGAACCCCCTCATCCTCCCGTGAGCCCGTCCCCCTACTCAATCTAGATTGGGACTCGCCGCGGGCAAGATTTCACTTTTTCTGACGACCACCGTCCGCCGCGGAGCTTGCCGCCGGCAGCTCCTTCCACCCCAGAAGACAAAACAACCACCGGAAGGACCGCCCTGGTCTTGCGGATCCATCCCGACCATCTGGAGCCCGCGAGGAGCCTCCGTTCACCAGTGTTGATCGCCGTTGCCTCGCCGCTGTTCGGGCAGAGAAAGAGGAGGGAGATTAGACTGGTCAAACCTGACTAGTGGGCTAGGCGGGCCCACTGTCAGTGACTCAGGCGCAGTCCATGCTGGATAAGTGGAAGCGCATTTCAAAAATGCACCTTCAATGTGTACGTATTTCGAAACGTTTTTCTTTTCTGTTTTGTTTTAAATAGCAGATTTTTGACCAAATTTGACCGGCTGTATCTTTTTAAACACAACTCCAAATAAATTAATTCTTTTTCCTACCTCTCTCAAATATTGTCTAGTTTATGTTAAGATTTATTTGAAAAAATTTCAAAACAACTTTTTGTGCTGTTTTGTTTTTGTGTGTTAATTCATATATATTCTTTTAAATAGGATTTTTGAAGATTTCAAGATGTTTTGGATGCACCCTTCTTTCCCATGACCTGAAGGCAAGCATTCTGAACCCTGGTGTAATTTTTTGTGTGTGTTGTTTGACTCGGTGACAACACCACCCCGACACATGCATGCATCATTTTATGTGAGGATGTGATCCTATTCATGGGTGCATGTTAATGAGTTTATGCTAATGAAGTTTACATGATTGTGATGGAAATCACCGTCATACGACTTTCATGCATACCGGAAGGGAAGCCGGGAAGGCCTCTGTCTTGGGTAGACACGGTCTTGTCCCTAATCCTCCGTCGAGACGGTCGTGTCCGGTATGGCATGAGGGGTATGTCGCCTAATGTTTCTATCTGTTGTTTGATATATATGCATCGTTATGCTAATCATGCAGGAAATATTACAACCTCCTGAGTCGACTGTAGATTGAGTCTTGTGCTAGTAACCCCCATACTTGCTTCGTACTACCACCCGTCTCTACAATAAGTAGGGTACGGTTAAGTAAATTGTCAACCCCTTTCCTAGCACACACCGTACAGAGAGGCCGTGGTGGAAGATACTGGAGGCATCCGGTTGTCATGCCACCGGGTCCGGGAGCATGGGTGTTTCGGTTGTAGCCGAAGGGGGTAGCTTCCCCAGTTTTGCGCGCGGTATAAATTTTGTGATCCCATGTTACGTCGAGGTTGTAGCCTCCCCACTTAGAGTTTTGCTTGACAGGTGTCGTGGGTGATTCCAGACACATGTGAGTTAAGCTGGTGTGTGCAAGTTAGGTGTGTTTCCAACGAAAAGACCGTAGACGGAATTAGTCCCGATGGACTAAAGGAATCCGTTACTCGTGGGTAAAGAGTACACCCTCTGCAGAGATTAAACCTATTCGAATAGCCGTGTCCATGGTTAAGGATTACAGTCTGGGATGGGTCAAGTGTCGGTCTTAGTGTCGGTCTTCGGAGGTGAAATTGTTAAACCGGAACTAAAATTACTACTTGTAACTTGTGATAGTTATGATTAGTATTATTGTTGACTAACCCGTGATATTATTGTTATTGTCGAGTATCCCTGGGATGGTTCTACCTCCGGGATATTTACTATGATTGTTTCTTTTAAAAGCCCTTTATGTGGTGTCGCTCAGACGCCCGACTGTGGCATTTCTTTTAAAGCCCTTCATGTGGTGTCGCTCAGACGCCCGACTGTGGCATTTCTTTTAAAGCCCTTTATGTGGTGTCGCTCAGACGCTTGACTGTGGCATTTCTTTTAAAGCCCTTTTTGTGGTGTCGCTCAGACGCCCGACTGTGGCATTTCCTTTAAAGCCCTTTATGGGGTGTCACTCAGACGCCCGACTGTGGTATTTCTTTTAAAGCCCTTTATGTGGTGTCGCTAAGACACCCGACTGTGGCATGTCTGTTGTATATTTCATAACTTTTATATTGCTATGTTATTACATATTCATAATTAACACGCTCGTACGCATCAGAGTTTTATTTATCATTTGTGACTGACATCATGAGCATAAAATATTTTTTAGCACATCATTGTCATATTATGCCTGTGTTCATAATGTTTGCGAGTACATTCCAAGTACTCACTGGCTTGTCCCTGGCTATTGTCTTGGCCAGATTTCCTTGCGCGGAGAGGAGCGACCGTGCCGACAGTCCCGGAACCTAAGCAACGAGGATAGCAGCCTCGCGATGATAGGAGTTAACCTGGTCAGCTGTTCTTGTGGGAATTGGAGTCCCATAGACACGGATGATCCACAAACCGCTTCCGCCATCAACCAATTGTTGTACTCACAGGCCAGAATGGTCTTGTACCACATATTTTGTATTTTGCTTGGAATTTCTGTATCAAGTTGGTGCCTCATCAGCTAATAGTTATCCTGGGGCTGGTGAGCACACATGCCATTTTCTGGAATTTATAACCCGGAGAATCGGTCCCCACAGACTTGGTATCAGAGCCAGGCTGACCATTGGCTAATCCTATCTTAGCCAGGTCGGATAACTTAGGTAAACCAACCTACCAGACCCTAACCAAAACCCCAACCAAGCTTCCCGTGCAAGATAGCCACACAGTGATCCCGACACTTTTGGCAGTCGGTGCCCAACCTATCAGCCTAGCCTATCAATCACACGCCAGTGACCGATGGCAAAACTGTCTCATTCGCAAGCGTGCGAAGGAAGACTCCGTCCCCTTTTCTATAAAAAGGGCACGCTAGCCTCAACCCAGCACATCACAGCCTCTTCTCCAACCTAGCCACAATGCCTGGTCCCATAGTGCACAATGAGACCACAACAACCAATCTTAGAGGTTTCGTGACCATACTCGCAAACCTCACTCGTCGTGCCTACGTGTTAGAAGAGCCCCCATAATATGTTGTGTACCAAGGACCCCTGAGCGGTGAAGACCGCCAATTCTGGGCCACTGTACACATCTACGGTAGGGGTCTGTCGCCAGAACGCCCCTATAGGTTCACTGGAAGAACAACTTCCTTCGAGCCACAAGCCATCTAGCTAGCCGCTCGAGAAGCTATAGTTCAACTCCAGCAGTTGTCGCCTGGAGTTAACGGTCGATCGTTCTACTACTACCCCAGGCGTGAAGGGTATGGTAGACCCCCCCCCCCAAGTTACCAACAGAGACCACGAGACAGATCCCGCGTTATTGCACCTAGTGCGCTATGTAAGTGCACTAGAGGCATTGTTCGATCAAATCACTATTGATCTGATCGCAGCTCGAGGAGAGCTGGTTCACCGAGCCCCGGCAAGCAGGGAAGCCGAGTCCGACGCCGACAACCCAGTCGTGCTGTTTGGACACCCGATCGAGACCCTGAGGTCAGCTCCAACCAGCGGCCAAGGTGTCTTGATGACCCCAGAAGTGCTTCGTCACCTTTTGGGAGCACACTCCAACGGGATTGTGGCCAACAATCCCCGCGATGGTCATCATCGCTACCCGACCCTGCAGTTCCTCCGCCATCTCCGACTAATCCCGGCAGTGAGACACGTGGAGAAGCCTCGACATCCACCAGTCACGCCCGTTTAGACGTAAACAAGGTAGACTAAGCCGTACGAGTAGTACCGAGTCTCAGTGTATCCCCCGCTTTGTAATCGTGTAACCTTGTGTATTAGCGCAGCCTGTCGTTGTGCCTATGTTTTAATAGTAGCCTTGCATAATTGGTCAGCGCATAGTTGCACATTTTCCGGACACAACTACCAAAAACCAACCCCAATGACACCCACAGTAACACGTCTCTTTATGAGATATGTGTATCTCTGACACTGACCCCGACCTTGGGAGGTGATCTGGCAGTTTTTATACATTTCACCACGGTAAATAAACCAGCCAGATGCTATACAAGAAGGCCACCTTGTGACCTTACTCAGCAACCCTCACCTCGTGCATGACTCTCACAACCATTTCTTACCATGCCGAGCCCTAGTATTTATCGGAGAACCCCAGATGCAACCCCAGGTAGCTTTGTCAAAATATTGTGGGACTTTACCTGCAGTACCATGGGTTCTACCCAGCCACCCCAGTACGAGCTGTTCAAGTCGAGAATCACCCCTTCCACCTCGGAATATTGGGCAGAAGTACACATTCCTCCCATAGACCCCAACCAAGATCCAACGGAGGTTTCCTTCATGGGGAAATCTATGCCAACCCCACGCTTGGCCATAGAAGCTGCTGTGAACGAAGCGATTGCTCGTCTTTGATCCGCAGTACCCTATGCCCGCGAGCGAGGATATTATTACTTTTCGAGCCATGCAACGCCCGGGAGAGTAACATCTTTTCCCGGTGGGCGGATTGAGAGAGACCCAGTACTGGCCAACCTCATCCAGTACATCATCGTTCAAGAGCATTTGAACCAGCGAGTGATGGATTATCTCCAGAATCTCACTGATCTGAATCCTCAGATTGCCATTGGCACACCACTGAGGCCCGATCCGGAGAGACACATACATCGACTGGTCAACCCACTTCCTCCGATATAAGAGGAGTGTATTCCATTGCCAGAGACTTTTCCTTCAGACCCTGTCCAGTTACCATTCTCATTTTAGACGTCACTGTTGTATTTGTTATTTCAGCATTTATTATTATGTTGTAACTTATGCATGGTACCTCGAATTTGTGCGATGAGTCGAGTATTTAGTCTCTACTTTTGTGAGTGGTTTTCTTCGTGAGTAACCTGTGTAACCGCGAAAATCCTGGAATGAGATTTATTTTTCCAGAATTGCTGCATCTTTTATCCTCTCACTGCATGGATTATTTATTTTTATTCACGCAGCACCACGGCAGCAGACCCATAACCACTCGGACTCTTACACTGCTTGCAATACATGCAATCATGTTGCATCTCACCAACCACCCTTCTAAGCACTCCACATGCCTCCAAGGGAGAGATTAGCGGATAATCATCCGGATACTAATCACCTCCGGCACACCGATAACAGTTAACACCCGAGATTACGCCTAATCCCGTGACCACCGCCACCGCGGAGAGCCAGCACCCGAGCGGCAGCATCACGACGATCATCATAGATCATCGCACACAGGAGCACAGAGAGCCCCAGCACTGCCGCCAGCCCTCCACACACCAGGATCACGTACCAGTCCGGCACCGTCTTTGCCATTGGAGCCTCGTCTCGAGCTCCAGTGAGCAGTAATGGAGGAGAAGGAGGAGGAGAAGCGAGGCCAGGTGCGAAGATGAAGAAGGAGCACCGCGGTTGTTTTATAGCTCGAGATCGGTGTATGGTGGGCGAAGTCCACCAGCGCCGCTCGTCGCTCGATGGCCGGTGTTCGAAGACGAATCCGTGAGCAGTGCCGACAGCGCACTGGCCCGCGATGTGAGTGCACACTGCACCGGCAGCAAGCACGCCGCGCACTACCGCAGTACGGCCTAGATGCCCTACGTGCTAGACGTCGCCGGTGGAGAAAGCCGGGAAAGCGCGCAGGAGAGAGGAAGAAGAGAGGGCCAGAGGAAGAAGGAGAGACTGACAGTGGGCCCCGGTCCCACCTGTCAGCCAGAGGGAGCACCGTGCTCTCGGGTACAGCCAGCGTATTGTAGAATTTAGAATTTATTCTAACTTCACGACGTCCAGCATAGAAATCGCTCATTTTTTTAGCGTGGGACTTCTCCGCACAGCGCCAATACCACTCTGTAGTTATTCACCACTTAATGCCCTCTCACTGTAGCCATTTCTTTCTACCGCTCATGTAAAATAATCTTTTGACCAAGTAAAAGTATTTTATTTTACGACCCTTAGCAAATCTCGAGGACGAGATTTTTTCTTAAGGGGGTTAGTAATTGTAACACCCCAAAAATTTAACCAAATTTTTGATATTAAAATTTTGCCAGGAGTTTTAAAATTTTGCTTTCTGGATTTTTCTGTTGATTTCAGAACTCTTCTTTTATTGTTAAGGAGTTTTATCTTTTTTCCTAGTGGAGCTTTCCATAATATATTGGACTTCTATGCTCTCTGTATAACCTTCCCTCAACCAGTAGATTTATTTATTAAATTATTTCACCCTGAGCTTTAATCATTAAAATGGCTTGTTTTAAATTTTGGAGCTCTATTTGTACTGCAACCAGTTGATAACTTTAACTAATATCCCAACCAAAATTTGGAGATGTCATGTGATGCCCCTAGATCACTTTTGTGTAATAATAAAGTTATTTCATTGCTTATTTTGAGTGTTACACATGTTTTTCTTCTCTGGTCCAGTGGGCAATTTTTCACTACAACCCAATTAAATATTTCCCTAGAGCCTCCACCAAAATTATGGGATGTCAGTAGTAGCATGCCATCCCACTTTATGCAAAAACCTAGTGTTGTTCTTTGGAAAAATTGAGTGAACCAACCTCTTTTTCATTCTGGACCAGACTTGAGTTTTCTACTGCAACCCTATTATTTCTTGCTCTAGTGACTTTGTGATTTCTCATGCTTGTAGTCAACCCTGCAAAACCCCTAAGTACAGGAGCATGCTCTCTTTGGAACACTTTTGGCCCTTGTAATGATGCCATTTACTTCCTATCGAGAAGTGTAGTTTTGCAAAACTTGCACTAGCAAGTTTCTCCTTTTTGCAAACTAACTTCACCACCCTCTCTTACATCCATAGAGACACTGATCTGGAGAATTTGGCCACTCCAAGAACTACCAAGGTGCCTTTGGAATTTTGTCAAACACCCTGGGTGCACAGCCAGATTTGGCATGACTTCAAGTTTACTTGGTGAACTTGAGCCCCTGACCAATCCACCATGTCCCTTGATTCCATTGCTAACCCTAGACTAGACCTGTTTATTGCCAGCCTCAACCGCGACTTCTAGGCTGCCCTGGCATTTCGTCGAGCATGTCCCGGGCGTGCTCTGGGCGCTTAGAGCATGCGTTTGGCACCCGCGAGCGCCCGAGCCGCCGCGTCACGCCCCGCACTCAATCCGGTCCGTGACCGACCGCAGCCAGCGTGCAGTGTCCCCTTCTGCACCCACCAACCCCGCAGCTCTCGCCACGTCTCCGGCAGGCCAGCCGCTAGCCGCCACCGCCGCCCGACCGCTCCTGTGCTAGCCAGCGCCGCCCAAGCCACCGGCGCTCGCCACCTGCCTCCTAGAGCAGTGCGTGCTCATCCACAGCTTTGTCCTCTAGCGCGCATCGCCGCCACGTCGCCCTAGCTACAGAACGGCGGTCGCCGGCAAGCTTATCCACGGCCGCCGCAAATCGACTCAGTTGTGCTATAAAAGAGGCCCCCGAGCTCAAACCCGCACGCAGGCAGCCTCACACCATTCCGCTCGTGCCCCATTAGCCATCAATCGAAGGGAGGGAGTCGTCTTCCTCCTCTCCGGCAACTCCAACCGCCACCACGGCCCCGGCCATTCCGGCGCCACCAGGGCCTCCCCCTCTCCACTCTCTCCACCAGGAACCCCCTCATCCTCCCGTGAGCCCGTCCCCCTACTCAATCCTGATCGGGACTCGCCGCGGGCGAGATTTCACTTTTTCCGACGACCACCGTCCGCCGCGGAGCTCGCCGCCGGCAGCTCCTTCCACCCCAGAAGACAAAACAACCACCGGAGGGACTGCCCCGGTCTTGTGGATCCGTCCCGACCATCTGGAGCCCGCGAGGAGCCACCATTCGCCGGCGTTGATCGCCGTTGCCTCGCCGCCGTTCGGGCAGAGAAATAGGAGGGAGATTAGACTGGTCAAACCTGACTAGTGGGCCAGGCGGGCCCACTGTCACTGACTCAAGCGCAGTCCACGCTGGATAAGTGGAAGCGCATTTCAAAAATGCGCCTTCGACATGTACGTATTTTGAAACGTTTTTCTTTTCTGTTTTGTTTTAAATAGCAGATTTTGACCAAACTTTGACCGGCTGTATCTTTTTAAATACAACTCCAAATAAATTAATTCTTTTTCCTACCTCTCTCAAACATTGTCTAGTTTATTTTAAGATTTATTTGAAAAAATTTCAAAACAACTTTTTGTGCTGTTTTGTTTTTGTGTGTTAATTCATATATATTCTTTTAAATAGGATTTTTGAAGATTTCAAGATGTTTTGGATGCACCCTTCTTTCCCATGACCTGAAGGCAAGCATTCTGAACCCTGGTGTAATTTTTTGTGTGTGTTGTTTGACTCAGTGACAACACCACCCCGACACGTGCATGCATCATTTTATGTGAGGATGTGATCCTATTCATGGGTGCATGTTAATGAGTTTATGCTAATGAAGTTGACATGATTGTGATGGAAATCACCGTCATACGACTTTCATGCATACCGGAAGGGAAGCCAGGAAGGCCTCTGTCTTGGGTAGACACGGTCTTGTCCCTAATCCTCCGTCGAGACGGTCGTGTCCGGTATGGCATGAGGGGTATGTCGCGTGATGTTTCTATCTGTTGTTTGATATATATGCATCGTTATTCTAATCATGCATTAAATATTACAACCTCCTGAGTCGACCGTAGATCGAGTCTTGTGCCAGTAACCCCCATACTTGCTTCGTACTACCACTCGTCTCTACAATAAGTAGGGTACGGTTCAGTAAGTTGTCAACCCCTTTCCTAGCACACACCGTACAGAGAGGCCATGGTGGAAGATACTGGAGGCATCCGGTAGTCATGCCACCGGGTCCGGGAGCATGGGTGTTTCAGTTGTAGCCGAAGAGGGTAGCTTCCCCAGTTTTGCGCGCGGTATAAATTTTGTGATCCCATGTTACGTCGAGGTTGTAGCCTCCCCACTTAGAGTTTTTGCTTGACAGGTGTCGTGGGTGATTCCAGACACATGTGAGTTAAGCTAGCGTGTGCAAGTTAGGTGTGTTTCCAACAAAAAGACCGTAGACGGAATTAGTCCCGATGGACTAAAGGAATCCGTTACTCGTGGGTAAAGAGTACACCCTCTGCAGAGATTAAACCTATTTGAATAGCCGTTTCCGTGGTTAAGGATTACAGTCTGGGATGGGTCAAGTGTCGGTCTTAGTGTCGGTCTTCGGAGGTGAAATTGTTAAACCGGAACTGAAATTACTACTTGTAACTTGTGATAGTTATGATTAGTATTATTGTTGACTAACCCGTGATATTATTGTTATTGTCGAGTATCCCTGGGATGGTTCTACCTCCGGGATATTTACTATGATTGTTTCTTTTAAAAGCCCTTTATGTGGTGTCGCTCAGACGCCCGACTGTGGCATTTCTTTTAAAGCCCTTCATGTGGTGTCGCTCAGACGCCCGACTGTGGCATTTCTTTTAAAGCCCTTTATGTGGTGTCGCTCAGACGCTTGACTGTGGCATTTCTTTTAAAGCCCTTTTTGTGGTGTCGCTCAGACGCCCGAC